>NC_135565.1:12389241-12496741 GCF_964340395.1 Glandiceps talaboti
AGTTTCAAGTATCAAAATTTCATATAATTTGGCGTATTTATAGATGATATCAAAGTGGATGTGACCAGTTTATTGATTTTTTAGTTTTCAAATTCACGCGTCTCTTGTATATAATTACTGATATTTGGTAATTCAGCAATATTTGAATGTCGTATCACTTATACGTCGACGAAAGCAAAGCGCACATGTTCTTAATCACGTAGGTTTTAATTCAGCGCTCCATTTTGCATAATGCATATGTGCATATATGGTTTCTTGAATATTTCTTTTATTTAACTTTCAGTGGTTTACTTATCACATACATGGCGTTGAAAGAACTTGAAGAGAATGGGTCGAGTTGGAAGATGTGGTTAACGTATTACTTCCATAGAGTTTGGAGGTGAGAGAGAGAGAGAGAGAGAGAGAGAGAGAGAGAGAGAGAGAGAGAGAGAGAGAGAGAGAGAGAGAGAGAGAGAGAGAGAGAGAGAGAGAGAGAGAGAGTGAGTGAGTGAGTGAGAGAGAGAGAGAGGGGGGGAGGGAGAGGGAGAGGGAGAGAGGGAGGGTGGGAGGGAAGGAGGGAGGGAGAGAGGGGCAGGCAGATAAAATAAAATAGATTTTGGCGACAGAGAGAGGAGGAGAGGGAATGGAGGGGGAGGGGAGGGGAGAGATACTCTTCTTATTAAATTTGTTTGATTTCTATTTTTAATATACAGTAAGGCTACATTATCAGATTGTTAATTAAAATCCTGTCTTTTAAACTGTACAACGATTTCCGTGAGACCCTTGATTCCTTTCATAGCATTTAAATGTATAATCTTGTCAAATACCAATACACGGACAAAGCAAACGACGTGGGTGGATGGGCGAATAAACAAAGACAGACAGACGGACAGACAGACTGACAGACGGACAGACAGACAGACAGACAGACAGAGAGACAGAGAGACAGAGAGACAGAGAGACAGACAGACAGACAGACAGACAGACTGACAGTCAGTCAGTCAGTCAGTCAGTCAGTCAGTCAGTCAGAAAGACAGACACAGGCAAATGGCAATATTCATAAAGAACTAGTAATTGAAGATTTACAGAGGCAAACAGTCAGCAAGCAGAAAAAGAAAGTGATACAGATACAGATGACATGTACATAGCAAGCACGGTCTACACTCAGATGTAAAACACCCTAATTACACCTTAAATATTACAAGCAATACATTGCTATTCCTGTTATACAGATTCTGGCCAGCATACATTTTTGCATTATTATGGTACATGTGGTTGATGCCATATATGGTAGGAGGTCCTCTAGAATACATTGCACAAAATTACGCCGAACCATGTTACGAGTACTGGTGGACCAATGTCATCTTTATCAACAACGTTTATCCATACTTTGATTCAATAAGAAGCAAGTGCATGCCCTGGACTTGGTATATAGCATGTGTTATGCAGTTCTACCTTATTAGCCCAATCATTATCTTGGCTATACATTGGTGAGTTGTTTACATTATTACACGTCACAGCATCTGAATATCCGGGAATAGTCAAGTTAAAATATCCATGGTTACACCCCTAGGCCCTCCTCCCCAAACACCATATGATGTGTTAATAGCAAGCGTAATGACTTGCATAGAATCTTACAAATATTGATCAATTTGGAAAATTATTCTAGTGGGTGAGTTCTAACACTTACGATTTATATAATCCATATCCATGAAGAACGCCCTCAGGTGGTAGAATACATCTTCCACTCGGCTTACATATTAAGTGGAGTGTATTACAATAGATTTCGTAATCGGACGTAATCGGAAAAAAAACCTAATAAACATGCTCTTTAATTACATTTACCTAAAGACTAAAATCAGCAATATCTGGAGATTACCGGGTTGTGTGAACCTCGTCACTGCCGTTTGAAAGACTAAAATCATTGGAAAAGATTTGAATAACAATTGTGCCCCAGTAAACCAAAGTGTATAATTTTGGAGCTAGTAGGATAGTGAATAACTTAAATCATATATACCTGACAGGCTAGTGAGACTGTATGTTCCACAGGGAGTTGGGGGTGTTGAACGGGCTGTTTGTACCAATTATTTTTGTACATAAAAGGCAATAATTGTAGAATATTTTAGGCATTTGTTGGAAAGTGCTGTTTAAAGTTAAACATATTGTAATACCGCCACTGATCTGTTCTATATATATATTTTTTTTTCTATCAGGAAAGCAATTGTTGGCTTTGTTATCGTTGGGTTACTGTTCGTAATGGACTTTACATGCACTGCAATGATATCTTCATACTATGGTTTGAGTGCAAGTCCAGGTCAAAGGTAAGCAGATCTTGTACACTCTTGTTCTTTATATTAATCTTATTGTCGCATCAACATACAATGTATTACAATATTACAATACGTTGGATGAAAGTTTTTTTTCCATATTTAACAAGCACTTACCAGATATTCTCATTAATTAGTGTTAACGGGAAAGGTTACCTCGTGAATTATCTATGCTTAATAAAAGATGGATATTAAACGAGATAACATACGTTGGTTTCATTTACTTTCGCTTTTCTGTGCAGAGCTGCCATCGATCCGAAATTGGGCGGAAGTGACGAGCGCGCCTTGCTTGGCAACTTCCGTTAAATACCTTGACTTTCAATTGTTGTAATTCCATAACAATACAAGTCGTCAACAATACGTTTAACATGGTAAATTCCCAAGTGAGGCCTACAAGAAAATTCATTAGGTATGCTTTCTACCCATTGGCGTTTTTGAATACTGTATAAAAAAAATGCCTTCTACATCTCAGAAATTGGACAAAAACGGTTCTTTGATTTTTACTGATAGTGTTATATTGTGATATTTACTCCATTTTCAAAACAGTATAACCACATTTTAAGTATTCAAAATGTCACTGTGTCACTGTATAAACTCGTTTTAGGAAAACCAAATATACAATTCACCATTTGCACAGCTTATATTTCAAAAGAAGTTACAAGTTTAACCAGAGTGAATGATTTGATGTCCCCCAAGCTGATGATAATCTTTGGTAATATAATTCTTGTAGTCAGTGCTTGCATGCTGGGAGACAGAGATATGAAGTGTGTTATGCAAAGTATTATCTAACCACTGGATAACATTGCAGTGATTTATATCTCCCATGGTCTATGAAATGCGAATGTTCACCTTCTTACTAAAATCCTCTACGTAATAGGGTTAATGGTTTCGAAGCATGTGCGAGATTGTGGGTAGTTTGATTAAGATTGTGGGTAGTTTGATTAAATTTTGTCTCTTTTATTTAGTTAAGAAGGAATGTTTTTGTTCAATGTCTCGAGGACTGCCCTACCCATCAAAGTCCACATCTCACGTCACAGAAAACAGCAACTTTGCTTTCTCAACCGTAATGCTTCTATGCAAAAGACGGTGGTAATATTTGTAGCTACGGTAATTCTTACTATATGACTATCAGAAATATAAAACGCTGGCCCATGTGTGTGTGTATGTATGTATGTATGTATGTATGTATGTATGTATGTATGTATGTATGTATGTATGTATGTATGTATGTATGTATGTATGTATGTATGTATGTATGTATGTGTGTATGTGTGTATGTGTGTGTGTGTGTGTGTGTGTATGTATGTATGTATGTATGTATGTTTGTATGTATGTATGTATGTATGTATGTATGTATGTATGTATGTATGTATGTATGTATGTATGTATGTATGTATGTATGTATGTGTGTATGTGTGTATGTATGTATGTATGTACGTATGTATGTACGTATGTACGTATGTACGTATGTATGTATGTATGTATGTATGTATGTATGTATGTATGTATAAGAAATATAGTCCTGCCAGAGTCTGGGTATTAAACCCAGGCTAGAGTTTTCGTAGTAGAGAGAGAAATTATTGCTTACGGCAGTGGATGATTCACGGTTATCAATTGAATGCATGATACCATAGTCCCACGAATTACCATACCATTACAAGTTCCCTATTCGCCAATTCTTCCATTTTGGATTCTAGATTTTCAGGGCTGGAAATCTCTTATTGCGGATGGTAACATTTTAACTAAACGTTTCTGGCTTTGCTTACAACAGATAGACGATGGTACATGTATAGCTGTGTCGATATATTGTTTTATTTTATTTTCCATTTTCCTTTCTTTCTCTAAAACGAAGCTTAAGAAGACCGGCAATTTATATTCATTATACAAATCAACCAGTAACCAGGGTTTAATAGAAGTTTGAATAATTGGAATTGTCTCTTTTCACACCACTAACTTATAAAACCCTTAAAAAAGTACACCCATAATTCTGCAGTGTATTTCGTAATGAAAATGACGACAACAACGTTTAAGCAACGTTGTTGTAACTGCTGAGTCAAAATCTCGATGTTCGTCTTGAGTTATTTGACTTTTCCGCTAGATTCACGGGAGCGTATCTCCATTAGTAAAAAGTCATTCGCTCTTAGATCTTGAATATTCACGTTAAAAATAACCAGTAACAGACTGATACAAGAAAGAATTGTTCAGTTTTTAACTGACACACAATTTGTTTGTTTGTTTGTTGGGCAAAGATTAGGATTACTCATCACAGGGGAGGCCATTATTTCTAGAGTCTGACGTCCTTGTTAATCAGAAATGATAAAAGCTGTGATAACAAGACTTATCAGACTTTAGATATTGTGGAACTATGATACAGAATAGGAGACAGACATGTTGTCTGTTACAAGACGTCTCTCTATACAGCGCCATGTATTCTGTGCGCCCAGGGGGTATATACACGCGCTGCCCAGGGAAGGGATTGTCACCTGACCATACCCTGGGTTTAGCAATACAATTGTTCTGTGCCATTAATGGTGTTTAGTCTTTGTTCTGTAAAATCACTTACAATGGATGAGGTTAACACGTATTTCTATCACTATACAACTGAACGATAATGTAATCTGATTAAAATCCGATGTAGATGTCGGCGTTCATTGTTACTTTGACCTCGGTATTTTGACCTTCGTGATGCAATGTTTACATGGCAAGACGAAAACGTAAACAATCATGTGTCACCAAGGTGAAGTCAAGCGAAAATACCAAGGTATGTTACAATGAATGATTAGCCAACATCTATATCGAATCTTAAGGGGTAGACCATTCGATATCCTGGGGGGGGGGGGGGCTTGAAAGATTGGTGGAGTCATTATTTTTTCCCACCTGCTTGCCTGAGAACTATTTTTTTCTCCTTCGCCTATGCTGGCAACTTTTTTTCTTTGCTTCTTTGAGACATCCGTTTTTTTTTACATCAATGTTGAACACCTACTTTTGTTGCCACAATTTTCTGTTCGGTTTTCGCACAAGGTAATACAGAGAGTAAAAAGTATTTTTAACAAACATGGTATACTTATAACAGTATGACGGCAAACGCTGCCCCATGTATGTATGTATGTATGTATGTATGTATGTATGTATGTATGTATGTATGTCTGTCTGTTTGTCTGTCTGTCTGTCTGTCTGTCTGTCTGTATGTATGTGTGTGTGTCTGCATGCATGCATGTATGTATGTATATACGTATGTATGTATGTATGTATGTATGTATGTATGTATGTATGTATGTGTGTGTGTCTGTCTGTATGTATGTATGTGTGTGTGTGTCTGTCTGTCTGTCTGTATGTATGTATGTATGTCTGTCTGTATGTATGTATGTGTGTGTGTCTGCATGCATGCATGTATGTATGTATGTATGTATGTATGTATGTATGTATGTATGTGAGTGTGTGTCTGTCTGTCTGTCTGTCTGTCTGTCTGTCTGTCTGTCTGTCTGTCTGTATGTATGTATGTATGTATGTCTGTCTGTCTGTCTGTATGTATGTATGTATGTATGTATGTATGTATGTATGTATGTATGTATGTATGTATGCATGTGTGTATATGTACGTACGTGTATGTGTGTGTGTGTGTGTGTGTGTGTGTGTGTTGAATATCATGAAACCTAATACTCACTCTCACTTTCCGTTTTAGTCGATTTAACGATAGAGCAGACGACAATCCATTAGGCGATTACATCGAAAGTAAACCACATACAAGAATTGCATCATATCTAGTTGGCATGTGTCTAGCCTATATCATTATGAAGTATGAGGACGGCAAATTCAAGATTACCAAGGTATTTTCTATTATTTCAAAATATTCAAATCCTCTTATCAAATGTATGAATAATATATGATATGGTTGTGCAAATGTAACCTATGCATTCATGTAGTTCCTGTCAATGCAAAGAAATTTCAAGATTTGATGATGAATAACGTAATTATTATAATATTATTCTATATTCATACTTTTGCATGTCTAACAAGTCTAACAAAAGAAATACAAACTAATAGTTTCAATAAGGAAAAGAAATGGTCTCATACTGATTCAAGTCTAGTTAACTATAATGTACACGTTTTCACACTTTTGGTATACACACGGCGAACGTTTTCTATAACATTTGCATAATATTTGCATGATATTTGCATATATATTGCCATTCAGATCAAATCAATAAAAAAATATTTTGTCTTATTTTTCTGAAGCCCGTCAGCATCACGTGTTGGATCATCTCAACTTTCCTGGGATTTACTATTGTGTACTGTACATACGGGACCTACCATGAACCAGAATGGAGTCAGTCTGTCACTGTATTCTACCTTACTGTTAGTCGATTCACTTTCTCTTTGGCTATAGCTTGGGTTATATTTGCCTGCATTTCAGGTCACGGAGGTGAGTGTTAATACATTAACCATTTGCATGAATTTGAATACACCGTTTATGATTATGAAGTAACCTCATGTAACCCCAACATTTCATCACGTGGGATTTCAATTGCTTTCAACATCCAGGTGTTGTTTTCCTGACGATAGCATTCTGCTGTCTGATTGATTCTATGTTAAGAGAATGTTCTCTGAAATGAAAAATGATAATATGCGCTCCTTGCACAGGAGCACCAACGTGGTCAGACACTTCAAAGTCTCATATTTGCAAGATTATTTTCCATTTATGATTACTATTTCTCTGATTTTTAGTTTATGTTACTCAGAACTTTTAATGCGGCTAACTTACATTTATTGTTGGACTCAATTAGTAAACGAATTTCTATTGTTTGGCAAAGGCACTCCTGTTGAAAGAGTTTTGAAATCACTGTTGTTTGCGAATTGCATGTGTTTGACTAGACATGCTGTTATCGAGCTCAAGAATACCTATATGTAAATGCCTTTAATAATTGAGAAAACATTACGGCCAAAAAACGTTCTTTCTTGAGCTCGAAACCACAGTCACTGCGTCTTTTTCCTGCACCACTCTTTTCTCCCATATTGATGTACTAATTTGAATTTTTCATACAATAGGTCTGGTAAACACTTTCCTGTCGTGGAATTTCTGGGTTCCCCTCAGCCGTATGTCATTTTGCACCTACCTAATGTTTCCTATCATGATGGCATTCTGGCTGCTAAACAACCACGTCCAACCATACGTCTCTGATTATAACTTCGTAAGTCAGTTTATCATATCATTTTAGCAGACGACATTTTAGCAGACGACATTGTTGTGATCATGCGCTGTTAATGAATATTACGTAAATACCACTTTGCTGACGTACTGCGCATATTCAAATCTTGTCTATCCTAACTTGTCGCGGAATCCAAAAAAAAAAACTTCATCTTTGGGTCTTCATATCTGCCGTATTATATGTACACTGCAACAGTCTTAAAAACGAACTCACAACAAACTTACTCATATAATCACAGACATACTGTTATGCTTTTAAATTATAGCAGTTAATATTCTACGATCTTGGGTAAGGTGACTATCTAAAGACCTTATACTAAAACTCACGACTTCGTTGAAAAATAGCCTAAATAGTAATCTGAAGAGTTTCGGTGATTCCTTTAGAGGATTTCGTCATTACAGGGTTAGGTTTCCTTAAACGTTATTTGCATTTTCGATACATGTAGTATATCGACGTACCCATAAAAATGCGAAATATACTCGGTTCATTTTTGTAAATTGGTCATGATGAAAGCTATCACGATAAAGCCTTGAATTCCTTTCGGATTCATGCAAATAAAGCTGTTAGGGTTGTTTCAAAACTACCATTTCGTGTGTCTCACCAGTCGTGAGCGATATCTCCCAAATTATGTACCGTTTCATGACATTAGACGCATTATAATGTAATGCTAAAATATTGATCATATGCATCATATGTTGTTCAATTTTGTCTTAGTTTTGCCATCTTTATGTTTTGTTTTGCCATCTTTATGTACAACCTTCTCCCTTTAATGTAGATTCCATATAAACTAATTTCTATGATTTCTGTCTTTTTTTATCAGATGTACCTGTTTGTTGCCTACCTTGGCATTGGTTATCTAACGGGATTCACCATTGCTTTAGTAGTGGAACGACCATTTATTCAGTTAGAGAGGCTTATGTTTGGAAAAGGCTTAGAAGTAGACAAACAATAAAAATCAAAACTATGGAAAAGACAGCATGAATAGACCATTCATGAACCCACCATATTGAATGATGCACTATGGGAAATACAGTAGCAGTGCGTCAATAAATATGAATATATAACAATTGTAGATATTACGTCATATCGTATGTAACCATCGAAAAGTCCAGATTAGGTAATACCGTTACTACACAAAATTCAAGTCATTTTTCTACAATAATAAATTTACATAATGTATCATATTTCCCATAATGCAGCATTGAAAATGGCGTGTTTGCAAGGTCGCTACTGTTTGATCACTTGTAAGTGATTGATTCTGAATTTTCTTTATGTCAGAGATGTATTCACTTTTTTTTTCACCAACATTGATGTGATATGTACAAATATATACTTTGGTGGAAAAATGAAAGAACTGAAGGAATTTGACTACATTTTGTGCAATTTTGAATTTGCGTCGTTTCAATTACATTTTTTATAACTTGTTATATCATTTCACTACTACATTTTCACTTTTTTGAACGTTTGATTTTAAGAGCCAATTTCATGGCATATACACATCAGTCATATTATATAGTCTTTGCCTATAGACAGAATTAATCCACTCAGTCTTGGATTATTCACACACACACACACACACGCACACACGCACACACACACACACGCACACGCACGCACGCACGCACGCACACATACATACATACATACATACACACATGCATACATACATACATACATACATACATACATACATACATACATACATACATACATACTAACATCGGATTAATTTTTTGTGTCAAATAGAAATTTATCGTTTGAAATTATAGAGACAAATTTGTTAACTAATACTGTTAACGTCTTCTAAGAGACACGAATAGTTTGTACTTAAAAGTGTAGTTTTTATTTTTAAAAATATATAGTAATATTGAAATATTTTATCGATAAACGATTAAATAAGATATTTCATAAGGCTTATATGTAGTGAGAAATTATCGATTAATAAGCGTTAGAGTTATTAAGGTTTTTTTTCAGCCCGGTCATCTCTTTGTTGGGTGTATTTTACCCTAGTTTTCTTGGTAACGAAGTTTTTTTATGGTGAATAGTATCGCAAGATAATGCAAATCGAATCAATGCTGAAAATAAGAATCATGTGATTTTACACATGTAAAAATACACAATAAGTTATGATAGAATCAGTTTTACATATATGTCAAGTTGTATTGTAGAATTTTCCTTTTTGAGGAATTATTTTAGTGTTGAGAGCGAAAAGCCGAACATCTTACTACAATATCTAATGTATGTGTAAAGTTGTTTTTTGGAACTCGGTATCTGGACAATGTGGAGATGCAACAGTTCTTCATAACTGAATGAACTTGTAGTGTAGTACTGCGATGGGCTTGTGTATATTATTCCCTGGACACACAGACGACAGTGTACAACGCCCTCACTTCAAATTTTACAACGTACTCCATGGTTTTATATATTCATTTCATTTCTTTACAATATATTTTAGCAACTTTGTTGTGATTTATGCTCAAGTCTTCAAGTGTTACTTGATTTTGTAAATTGAATTTGCCGAGAGTCAAATACATTGACAAATGCCGAAACACAATCAAACATATCTGCCCTAGTCTTTGACGTCACACAAGTATATGAAATAGCTTGATCTGAAATTCTCCTTGAACAGCAAATTTTGATGAACGACGTTATGTTAACAAACTCAAATGTATCAAATTTGTCATTCAGTTATTCGATACTGACGCCAAAATTAATATTCGTCCATAAAAACATACGACATAGTGTCAACAAAGCAAACAACACAATGTATATTTATATCATGTTTGCATTGAAAATTATATTAGAAAGTAGATATTCAATCACGTCTGAAATTCATTTTATGTAATTGATAGATTTGTATGTTTGTATGGTTCCTAAAAACACGTATAAAATTGGAAAATTGTGTAATTCTTTCTAGAGATTGTGGTTGTACTGTTACTTTCTAAATAACCCTGAAGAAGACCTCCTGTGGGAGAGCGAAACGTCGGAAATAAAGTTTTACGTAGACAAAATTGTCATATCTTCTATCAAACCCAATTTGACATTTTCTCAAGTCCATATCTCTGAGTTGGCTCACCATTGTAGTTGGACTGAGTGCAATCTGATTAAAATCCGATGTGTTGAAAGCGGCTAGATGTCTTTATTTCCATCGTTTTGTGACGTTTGTCTTGTTGTTCCGGGTGATCGCCGCCTTCAAGATTGGACCGAGTGTAGCCTTTGCGACAAAATTAACGAATAAAATACCTTTTTATTGATCACTGTAAAGAACGTCTTAGTATTTATTTAATAAGTCCATCAACATTTTTTTTATAATTCGATGAAAGGTTATCAAGTCATAACCAATGACATCCTGACGTTTAAGTACTCCAGCCCCTACAACCAGAAATATTTGAATACATTCTTCAACTTTTCTTACTCGAATATTATTGTAGTTCGTTACTATGGAAATAACTTGACCCCAAAAGTAATATTTTCATGACAAACGAGGGATACCATGCTATAGTCTAGAATTGAATGGGTTAGCTATTGCTTTACTTGTGTGTGGTGGGGGCGGGTGATGGGGTAGGTGCGTGTGTTTCTGTGTATATACGTGAGTTTATGTATGTATGTATGTATGTATGTATGTATGTATGTATGTATGTATGTATGTATGTATGTATGTATGTACGTACCGTCGTACGTACGTACGTGTGTGTGTGTGTGTGCGCGCGCGTGCTTCCGTGTGTACATGTATGTGTATGTATGTGTGTGTGTGCGCGCGCGTGTGTGTGTGTGTGTGTGAACAGGTGACTGTTTGTGTGTGTAGTTCGTTACTATGGAAATAACTTGACCCCAAAAGTAATATTTTCATGACAAACGAGGGATACCATGCTGTAGTCTAGAATTGAATGGGTTAGCTATGTGGATTGTTGCTTTACTTGTGTGTGGTGGGGGCGGGTGATGGGGTAGGTGCGTGTGTTTCTGTGTATATACGTGAGTTTATGTATGTATGTATGTATGTATGTATGTATGTATGTATGTATGTATGTATGTATGTGTGTGTGTGTGTGTGTGTGTGTGTGTGTGTGTGCGTGCGTGCGTGCGTGTGTGTGTGTGTGTGTGTGCGTGCCTACGTGTGTGTGTGTGCGCGCGCTCAGGGTTTCTGACTGATCGTTATCCGTTAGGCTATAAATCCCATCCTCTGTGTTTACCCTATTATATCTTTGTTATGCTGCGAGTGGCTGAATAGATACCTGAATAAGATACAAGATTATTCCTGAACAACAACAACTTGGAGACGTATAACGTTTCGAAAAATCAGATGGGCCACGTGTTATTGCATTTGTATGCATTTATCACGTGGGTCAAGATTGTGTTATCAAGCTATTATGAATAAGCCAAAGGTACAGATATCAATTGTTATTCGTTACGTACATAGCATTATCCATGATATGATTGACTAAGACACACACACACGTCATCAATTTTGTCACTGTTACGGATTGCATGGCAGGAAACTGGCTACTGCCGGAATTCCATGAAAGGAACAGCAAAACAAACAAAAAACATCCCAGTTATCTAGTACTTTTTATCTCTTTTCTCGTTACATATAGTAATTATTAAAATAAGGTCAAACATACTTTGCTTATAGATATTATAAATCTTCACCACTTTCCGTAATCTTAACGCTAATGTGATGGACCTTTTCCATGGATGATAAGTTCAGATCTTTCTGTATTTACTGGTGAAATATCATAAGTGGACTGACTGAATTTGTTACTTTTATTTAGGCGTTTCGCCACAAGCAACATTTGTGGGGCGTCTGACTACTTCCAAACTACAAGTAGTAGACATCTGTGCACTAGCTGAATTGCTTTAATGGTCATGTGACTGCTAGGGGTGGCAACGATTTGAAGAAACGAAACACAGAAGCCTAGGCCTGTCCCTGTTAGTGATTTCAGATTTGAAAAAAAAAATAACACAAAAAGCCTGTCTTTGTTAGATTTCAGAGATTGGAATATACATGTACAAAGCACAAAAGTCTGTCAACTACTACCAAGTGTTTTATTGTTATATTGATTATTACGATTAAACCGTAACAAACCTATATTGTCGATATGTAAAGCAATCAATTATTATGATTATGTCTGTCGTCAAACGAGATTCTTCAGAGGATTCGTCTGTGAAGGCAAAACTGTTTGACGTGTAAAACAGATTGATTGATTGATTGTGACTCTGTGAGTGAGTGACTGAGTGAGTGAGTGAGTGAGTGAGTGAGTGAGTGAGTGAGTGAGTGAGTGAGTGGGTGGGTGGGTGGATGGGTGAGTGAGTGAGTGAGTGAGTGAGTGAGTGAGTGAGTAACAGACCGACCGACCGACTAACCTGACTGACTGACTGACTGACTGACTGACTGACTGACTGACTATTTGTTTCTTTGGTTGGTTGGTTGGTTGGTTAGTCGTTCGGTCGGTCCGTCGGTCTACTGATTTGCTTTTCTAGTTTGCTTTTCTTTGCATATTAGGTAGATCAATTGATTGATTGATTGATTGATAAAATTTATGTAGGAACACTTATAGTTTAAGTCGACATGACAATGCCCGTACAACTATCTTTGTCATGTAATCAAGCACCCTTTATTCTAACGAATAACACAGAATTTGATAGGCAATGGACAATACATGACGCATTTTGTAAGACTAGCTCTGATTGGTTGGAAAACAATGACATTTGTTATCCCCATGGCGATACAAGATGACAGCTATCTACAATTGTGTATGCGTTCCAATCCATGAGAACCCTGTGTTGTCATGTGTATTTGTTCAGTGTCTGTATATTTTATCTTATTTAATAACTTTTTATGTACCGTTGCCAAGGCGTAATAAATAAATAAATAAATAAATAAATAAATAAATAAATAAATAAATAAATAAATAAATAAATAAATAAATAAATAAATAAATAAATAAATAAATAAACCCTCGATCCGAGATCCTCACCAAAGCCACATGATGCAAGTTGACTTTGCCAAAACGTGTGCGCTAGACAGAGCAGAGGGGTTACCCACTGTATAGTGCCCTCTATCGGTCGTCAAACATCTAGATGACCATATCTCAAAACAAACAAGACTAGGTGCTCTCGGTAAATCCTGAAAGGTCTTGACCCAATAGCGTTTATAGAAGGCACTGATATTTACATGGTCGTGGGTATTTAAACGCTCGATTCGGCCACTGGTGGCAATCTAGTACCGTCGTTAGTCCATGATAACTGAAGTCAGCATGTCTCTACCACGTCTTTCTTTCCTAGCTAAGACTTTAATTTTTCTTCTCATAACCAGTGCAACATTTGTCGATGCATATCAACATAGCTTCTACGAAGCGGTTAGAATTAAAGAAGCGCTTCTGTCAACTAATGGGCTACAGTTTGGTATCAACGATGAACTGGGGTCCAACGTCCTGCGAGGATGCCAGGAGCGGAACGACTGCGTGATAAAACACAGCGCGTCTGAACAATGTTACAACGACGTCCTGAAATTCGACAAAGACCTAAGTAACCGAGAAGTTTACGCTACACACAGTACGTACTTTCTACTTCAATATTATTTTCTTTAATTTCATTTACTTATCACTTTTTAATTGTAACGAACCAAAAAAAAAGAAAAAGAAAAAGAAATGGAATTATACCCATGTGAACAGAAATATTTATACACTTTTGTGTCCGACCCTTTTTCGGGTCTGCCGGTAAAGTCGTTTAAAAGGCTTCGTACCAAAATTTAGTCTCGATGACTTAGTAGTGAACCGGAACAGAGGAACATTATTTAGAACGTACGTTGGTTGTCAAACCGCAACTTATCAACACTTCGTATAGGGCATCAGATGTCACCTTTTAGTTATGCCTGGTATCTGTAGTTCGGTACTATCGTGGTGAAGGTATTACGTGTACTAAGTCATATCCATAATGCACCGCTCCAACTCAGTAACACTGTTGTATAACAATGTTAGACCAGCTATATTTTCAAAGCATTTTGTATGTTTTCCGTTGTACAGTTTCACTTTGATCTTGGCCACACTTGTACCGCTGTGGGGTCGGTGAGAACTCCGCTCCGATAAATTGATCGGGAACTCGTTAACAGCTTGTGTGTTCATTTTGACATGGGTGATGAATGCATAGACCCTCATGTAAACGTCAGAAATGTTACGACTATTGAATAAAGTATGCACTTTTCTGACAAAAATCCCAGTGGGTAGGACGAAAATCCCAGGGTGTAACTTACTATAAAGCCATAGAACACAACATGCTCTATCGTCAGAATTTGTCGTACAGTGTGTAACAAATTCCATATTTCTGCATTTTTAAATCAAATATGTTCATTATATATTCATAATTTTGACTGTCCCAAACAGGCAAATTTTACAAGGCAATAACTCAGCTAAATCTCGCTCGATTTTCAAGCTGTTTCCGCAGAAATTGTCGGCTTCCGGTTGAAAATGATGCGGTGCTGTTAAACAACAAAACACCGATAGTACCCGAAGAGGGATTTCGGTAGCTTTCGGTGTAACATTGCAAGCGCGAGAGACCCTTTTAGCGTACCCGAGGCGAGGATCGAGCTGTTAATCCCCAGATTAACACGTCGAACAATATCCATTACCAATCTGTCTTCTTACTTGTTTGTGCTAGAACACAATATAACTTTACAACTTTGTGATTATACCAGATTAGATATTCCACAGAGTCACTATCTTGAAGACTCTACTTAAAACTCCACCAGTGAAATGTAAGATTACACATAGGCACTTGTAGCACAGCTTGAGACAGGCTAAGAGATACAGTTGGTCGAACACTGTTGTAATGGCTTGCATGGTGAATAACTGATGAAGTGAGCAACTATTCTCAGATGAAGAAATCATTCTACTCTCAACGTCAAACGAAGCATAATCTGTAACCGAGTTACTGTTGTCGACCAAGTTAGTGTACATAATGCGTACCACGTCTATACGATATGAAAGTGCTCTTCGACTATTATGAATTTGTTTTCTTTAAAGTGGCACAAGCGCTGAGTTTAGAAGTTTTTTCCTCAAGTGAAAATACTTACATAAAACCTTGGCTAAACTATTCTAGTGATATATTATGTCGATGAATGCCTTCTATGACATTACCATTGTCTTCTGGCACTGTTAGAACAGTTGATTGCAAAGCAGGGATTTCCGCGACATTTTTCCATACGTATGAAAAATTACGTCATCAGCTCATGTATAGATTATATTTTGATACCAGGTTTGAGTTCAGCCAGTTTCAAGTGATGGCTACGTATGTTTCAATACGTAGGATAATGAGTGCCCTTTGAATATGCAGCAAACTGTTATTCTAACAAATGTATATATTTAGCTTGTGTACCTTTAATTAACAATACACAGAACACCTGGTCAGTTAATTAGCTACATCTATCACATGTATACATAAATAATTTCACACATTTCTCAGATCATCTTTGTGAAATAGTACTACGAATCATCAACTTTGAAACGATGGTGTTTGACTTGGCCCGTCTCCTAAGGGTTTTGGTCTGGGAATGGTGGTACGTTGTCGGAGTGAAAACTCCCAGAAGTAGAAATGGAGTGACCTGTCTTGCAAATTGACTCCAATCTTTGTTCATGATGGGCATCCTTTTGCCGTATATAGATATATGGCTACATTCGGTGATTCCTGTTAATATTTGCGGGTCTTATCATTTTTTCTAACACCCCTCTAAACGACTTCTAAATTTGTTGGAAAAGAGACAAAAGCGATGTTGGTTTTTTCCAGACTCCTCATACATGGCCGGGACGTTGTTTAAAATGATAAAAGTTTGTATCATCTCTGTATCTGCACGTTTTCTCCCTCGCAAGGTCGAATGCCGTGCCTTACACGATTTCAGCTAAATTTGGTTCTATGCTCACGTTCTGCAGCATTATCTTGATATATACCAAGGACATTGATAGGTTCATTATTTGCGAAAATGTTAGTGACCTGTAAAGGCCACTGCGAATCGAAGTTGACGAAACCCTTAGATTTATAGGCTGAATGATAGTAGAGAAATAATACAGTGAATATTAACTCCGCAAGTGTAACGTTTTCAAGCACACGTTGAGCAGAGGAGAACCAGTGACGTAGACGTGCGGTGTGATGGCGTAGAATAATCACCTAGATGTATAAACCTAGTCTTTTTCAAATTATTGAAACACACTCAATTTGGTTTAAGCAACGTATGAAATTTAATATTTACTTATGCCTATACAACAGTGAACATAGACTTTAAGATTAGTAAACCTATGGCCTATACATCGTACTGTAGCCTCATCAAAACAAGATTTCTCTTTTCTGTCTACAAATCGAGTAGTCACCACAAAAATCAGTGAGTCAATTCATCAATGTCATACACAAAAAGAAGTTTTATTTCACCACAAAAATTAATCATTCCAATCGATCAATCTTTCAACCAAATAATAATAATCAATCAATAAATCGATCAATCGATCGATCGATCGATCAGTCAATTACATGCTCGCTGGTCCCTGTGGTTGCAGATTATGGGAATGGTTTCAACGTAACAGAGTGCAATGACCTCTGATTAAAACGTCTAGGAAACACCACTTCTGATTCAATCAGAAAGAATTTGATTGGATCATTCCAAAATACAATGAAAAACGACTGACGCTGTAGTTGCTCGGATGACATGACGTGGCAATAATGGGAAAACTTACACAGTAAGACAGATATCACAGCTAAACCCTCCCCTCCCCCCCCCCCCATACACGATTGAAGAAATTTAAACTTTGAACACCTTCTGATATACTTTGGGATTTTATCTTGATGTTTTGCTGTTAAAAAATGCAACATTAAAAAAAACATTGATAATCATTATTGTCTTCTCACGCATGAAAAACATTACAAAAAAGTAAATAATTAAAAAATCTACCTACCCCACCTATTCTAAAACTGAGCGTAATCAGAACCACACAATTTTGTTAGGCCTGACCAAGTTATTTTCGTTTAAAGTTACACACTGTCTCCAACTGTCTTATTTGACTTGTAAGTTAACACATTTGAAAAAGTACACTATAGAAACAGGAGCTTGAACAAAATAGTATTCAATTTAAAGGAATGTTAATCGGATTCCCTATGGTTAGACATAAGTTTCTAGAATTCAGACAGGGTTAGATAAAACCACAGTTTATAGATTAAAAATCTAAAGCTGCATCACTAACAATTGTCTTAGTTCCCATTTGCACCAATTCAGATATCATGGATTTTTTGAGAAAGGAAATCACAATTTCATATTTTTTAGTATCAAAAAAACTTTTTGGTCTATTAAGACTTTTAATTTCCTTACTTTTTTATATAGTTTACTGATAAAAATACAATTCAAAAACGTTGGATAATAATTTTTTTTTCATTATTTTCAATTGTAAAGTGTAAGTTTTGAAAGAGATAACAAGCTTGAAGATTATGATGTAAAATTTATCACATTTGCTAAGAAAATATAAAATCCAACAGTAGATTAAGAGGTGTTACATTAGTTACGCATGCTATCCCTGACTTGGTATATAATAATAATTTATTCCACGTACAAAAAAAAAATGATTACAGAACAGAACAAAATGTCCTTATGTACAATAAACGTGTTATCTGGGAAAAGGGTGTGGAAGTAGCTGTTACACAACTAATCGAGTCCCCCCCCCCCCTCACAAAACTTATTGCACTCATCATTAATTTTGCCCTGTTTCAATCAAGAATATTTAAACGTGGTAGATGTTACATGGAAATACACTGAAATTACGAAATAAAATTAAACATGAGCTCTAGATCCCGAAATAACCAGACTGTAGACATTTTCTGCTTAAACCATGCGTAATACTTTGACCACGATAGTACCGAACTACAAATAGCAGGCATAACTACAAGGTGACATAAGAACACTTGAACATTGAAACAGAAAGTTGCACATATAGCATAGAAAGTTCAAATAATGTATACATTGTTTGTTTAAAAATGCTTCATCATTCACCCAAATTCATTATGTGTAGACTGTGGTACCATAATGAGTCCAACATGACGATAATAATCATCCCCACGTGTAAAAACAGGTGTTGTTTTATCTGATCCCTGCCCTTCTATGATCTAATGCTACAACAATTTTCTATTGTTTGTCCTTCATATCTTTCAGACCACTATGTTATTCTTAGAGTTATCTGAACTATAATTGTAACCCTGTACATGCTAACCAAGGGTCAATGATCTCTCTGTGCATAAGGTGTTTGCGGCCATGTTTCGATAAGTTTGTAGAATGACATCATTATCCAATAAAAGTTCTAATACTCAACATTCAACGTTCTTAGTCTATTTATGATATTTAGTTGTTCTAACTCTACGATTCAAAAGATAATTCTAGATAATTCTAGCCCTGTGTAAATCACTGTAATGTCTTTTAGTGATAACCTATTTAATTGATTGATTGATTGATTGATTGATTGATTGATTGACTGACTGACTGATTGCTTGCTTGACCAATCAATCGATTGATCGATCGATCGATCACTCACTCACTCACTCACTCACTCACTCACTCACTCACTCACTCACTCACTCACTCACGCACGCACGCACGCACTCACTCACACTTGTTTTGTTTTGTTTGTTTGTTTGCATAATTGCTTGTGTGTATGTATGTATGACGTACGTACGTACGTACGTACGTACGTACGTATGTATGTATGTATGTATGTATGTATGTATGTATGTATGTCTCTGTATGTGTTTTCCTGAGTCTGTCTGTCTGTCTGTCTGTCTGTCTGTCTGTCTATCTTTCAGTCTGAAAGCTTATACAATTCATTCGATATTTACCTCTCATCTATATGGGTTAGCTAAGGAATGTTATAGTCAGTTATTACACCCAGCACGTTTTGATAACACGTCAAAAGAAAAAAAACACCCACTGAAATCGTACTAACCTAGTTAGAAACAATCATGTTTACCGTCGAAGGTCGATGTTGATCGTTATTCTGGTCGGAATATGTCCACACTCATAGGAAGACACATCATGTCATGAAAATCAAATTTTATTATTGTTGCTTTCAAAACGCTCAATGTTATTGAGATAGTAAAAAAATCGAAAGTCAATTTTAATAAAATTCGGAATATACATTTTATGATTCTTCATTCCTAGTAATAATTCCAAGCCTCTATTTACAGCAATCGTGATTGTCTTGTTATAAGCTGATATGTTACAGAACTCAGTCTGGTTCGGGTTCGGGTTCGGGTTCGGGTTCGGGTTCGGGTTAGGGCGAACTTTTAAGAATGCCGAAAAATGGAACTCCGGCAAGTTGAGCTCAATAAAACTCGATCCGAATTCTTAAAACAATAGATAGCCTTGGGATAAATACTAACCAACACAGAAATCTTAAAGATGGGGCCGGTTATTTGTAACTTGCTAGAGTTGTGTATTTGGATGGGGTCCATGATTTTGGAAATCAACACTTGAAGCCTGGTGGGGGGCTCTTTTTGCAAACTGCAAATTGATAGGGATTACCACAAGGTCCGTGTCAGACCAATAGATGTTTACACTCGCTGTGCAATGCGTTAATTGGGCAATTAGCCTGTGAGTTTGTTCTAGGACTAGCACTCTCCTAATTAATACAAAGTCGGTAAACTCTGATAAGACTGCTGTGTAATAACGCTTAGGAAATAAGAAAAAAAAACAGTGAGAGGAAACAATAGTTATGGTGACAATATTTAAAATCTTATTTGAAATATAAAGAAAACAATATTAGAAATCCGGAATATCAAGAGAACAAAATTGATGATTTGTCCTTTACACTGTTGGATTATAAAGAGAGAGCACCTTGTAACCCTACAAATATCAAATAACAATATCAGAGTATTTATCAGTTTGATCTAGTAAAACGACTCTCAAAGCTGCATTTTCTGCAACTGGAATGCTTTTTCGAAACTGTTTTGTTAGATGCAATAACTTCCGCGTAATATCGTATCCTTGAACTATATTGCATCACCGGTAGGTAAATATAATCCTTGTAGCTGTATACAATGAGTAAAATCAAATTGAGTTTCCAGTCTGCATCCAAAAATCAGCGCCCTCAGTGGTGATAATGATTCCAACCTGATTCTGTACTACTTATGGATAATATCGACCACTGAATAAATGACCATTTTTAGTGAATACGTCTTTGAATTATTTGATGAAAAAATTTCAGAGTTACAGCTAGTGCAAGTTTAAATAGCTGTAACATCCGTACTGCGCACGCAGGAGGGGATACACAGTGTTTTAAATATACACATATATACTTCATGCGTACTCTTTCCTCAATAAGAAAGCAATTTATTATTTGGTATGTACTGTCTATGAATGACTAGCTTTGTAGTGGAGTAGCTAGCATTTTTCATTTTCTCTAAATAAGTTATGTGACCCCTTACTTCTAACGATAATTATCTATATTTTAGGTAGGCATTTAGCGGTCAAACATGTTTTGGTTATTGACGACATGTCCTGGTAGCAACACAGTGACTTACATTTTTTAGAACATGTCCCTTAAAGTGGTAATATGGAGAGAAACAATATGCGAAAAGTTTGTTTTTGTACGAACAGGAAGTAATTATAAGCAAACACAAGTAATCAAACTAATTTATGCATGGTGACGTTTCAATATCCGGGAACTGACAGATGAGTACGTGTGCAGGATTGGTTGTATTTAATCAGTTTATACAATAAGCAATTCCTGTATGTACATTTATGGATTTAAAAATTCGGAAATAGATAATCCACATGCCACTTTAATCCCTTTTGTAATACAAGATTAATATAACGTGTATTTCCTTTCCTTAAATTCCAAACAGTGATGGATGCCATGGGAAAATTTCCAGCTGGTCTAATTAAAGCCAACTTCAAGTGGATTGGGACACGGAGAGAATGTTTTGAAGCAACTCGTAAATATAGTAATATAACTGAATTTAATTCAGTATACTGTCTGGCTGGTTATAACATCCCTATTCCAGTAAGCATTTATACATTACAATTCAAATAATAAAACCTGGACCAAAATGTCGTCTGGCTAGACAGAAATCTTACTATTAACATTATTACATTTTATCGTCTGGCTCAACAAAATATTACCAACAATGCCACATTTTATCGTCTTGCTAGACAAACATCTCTCTTGGTAAGATTTTTGTTGAGCCAGACGATAAAATGTAGCACTGTTGGTAGATTTTCTTGAGCCAGACGATAAAGTGTAGCTATGTTGGTATATTTTGTTGAGCCAGACGATAAAATGTAGCACTGTTGGTAGATTTTCTTGAGCCAGACGATAAAATGTAGCAATGTTGGTAAGATGTTTGTTGAGTCAGACGATAAAAGGTAGCACTGTTGGTAAGATTTTTGTTGAGCCAGACGATAAAATGTAGCACTGCTGGTAAGAATTTTGTTGAGCCAGATGATAAACTGTAGCACTGTTGGTAAGATTTTTGTTGAGTCAGACGATAAAAGGTAGCACTCCTGGTAAGATTTTTTATGAGCCAGACGATAAAATGTAGCACTCCTGGTAAGATTTTTTATGAGCCAGACGATAAAATATAGCACTGTTAGTATTTAGAGTTTTGTTGAGCCAGGCGACGTGTTGTTTCAAGTTTCGCGATTATGATTTGATTCGATACATTTTGATGACACAGTCTAAATTGACTGGGACCAAATTTCCTGCAAAATTCAGTACACAAAATACACTCTATAAACTTACGAGCAAATTTGAACCAGTACAGCATAAACTGGGGTGGCTTAGTTCCCAAAGACATTGTCATTGAGACTGTGCCATTTTTGAATTACATATACCAGTGGTACTCCAAAAAATGAAATGTCACACAGTACTAATTTCTCATTTATGTCACAGAATTATACGCTTCCTATTGGCATATCAACGGCTATTTGTGTTCCTGATACATGTACAGAAGAAGATGTGGAAATACTCTTAGTTGAAGGTATGTATGTATGTATGTATGTATGTATGTATGTATGTATGTATGTATGTATGTATGTATGTATGCATGTATGTACGTACATTGTATGTACGTACGTACGTATGTATGTATGTATCTATGTATGTATGTATGTATGTATGTATGTATGTATGTATGTATGTATGTATGTATGTATGTATGTATGTATGTATGTATGTACGTACGTACGTACGTATGTATGTATGTATGTAGGTATGTATGTATGTATGTATGTATGTATGTATGTATGTATGTATGTATGTATGTATGTATGTATGTATGTATGTATGTATGTATGTGGCTGTCTTGCATGATGACTGGCTGGTTGACTGGCTAAATGATGAATGAATGAATGAATGAATGAATGAATGAATGAACGGACAAACGAACGAACAAAGGAATGAATGAATGGTTGATTGATTGATAGATAGACAAACAGACAGAGACAGACAGACAGACAGACAGACAGACAGACAGAACGATAGACATATAGATAGATATACATATATATATACTAGATAGATAGATAGACAGATAGATAGATAGATAGGTAGATAGATAGATAGATAGATAGATAGATAGATAGATAGATAGATAGATAGATAGATAGATAGACGAATAAGATAATAATTGGATCACTTAGTCAGTCAGTCAGTCACTCACTCACTCACTCACTCACTCACTCACTCACTCACTCACTCACTCACTCACTCACTCACTCACTCACTCACTCACTCACTCAGTCAATGACTGACTTGACATAGCTTGATGTATCAATGAATGAATATTATGTCTTAATTAAACAGGTATACTACCAACACCCCCACTAGTAGGAGCAGTCATGAATGAATTCGACTTTAGCTTTGTCCATTGTTCTTACCATGAGAGTTTGTCTACTGGTGCCATAGTTATGATGTAAGTTAATAATATATTATACCATATACACCGTGTACTGTTGAACAGCTTCTGGGAAACTTGATG
This sequence comes from Glandiceps talaboti, assembly GCF_964340395.1. NCBI lineage: Eukaryota > Metazoa > Hemichordata > Enteropneusta > Spengelidae > Glandiceps > Glandiceps talaboti. The sequence goes on from NC_135565.1 coordinate 12,412,751, forward strand.
ATCAATGCGAACAAATATCGACAACCGTTGTGTGGGTCAAATTAACATCTGTCGTATTACAACCAATGTCACCAAACCTCGCTAAAACAATGCGTGTCACAGGTGGATTTTTATCTAATCGTTTCATGCAATATTGATAGCTGTAGTTTAGGATCTATCGACGTCTATGTCTTAGGTGCGATAGCACAATGTCGCACAAGTTCAATGAATCAACAACGTTCGTTTACGACAAAGCCCCTCAACCCCCCCCCCAAAAAAAACACAACAACAAACAAACAAACAAACAAACAAAAAAACAAAAACAAAAAAAACCAAAAAAACGAAAGTTCACAAAAAATGCGACATCAACCGTTTGTAAACCATGATGAAAATTGTAGTGAGAACACCACTACGATCGATGCAATGTAAAATCATGATCGTGAACATGAAGTTCCAACCTTCTGAACCTGTTTACTGAGATGATGGTAAACACATCAAAACACTACCGGAATCCCAGCACTGTTATCTCACATTAGAACTTTAGAAGTAATTCTTTTTATCGACTTATCAACATTTCACTAGTAAACGTGAACTTTTTCGAAATTTGGTTAAAAGTGCGAAAATGAGGTTAAGAAATCGTATTGATGCCAGACCCCCTCCCCTAAACGAACGGAGTTCGCTTATTGAGTTTGTGTGACATTGTGCGATCGTCCCCAAGATATTTGCTGCTACTGTTTAATGAAAACCTACTGTCAGCCAAACCAAGGAAAAAACAACGGCTCACCATGCAAAATTTGAAATCAAAGATCAAAATAAAAATGAAAATTATCCCATAATAACCGTCAAATTATATGTGAAAATAGAATATACAATATTATTGATTTCCACAAAAACAAGATATTGAACTCTAAAGTTTCTTTCTGGATGTCAAAAGGACCAAGAACAACCTTTCACAGAGTAACATTTGTAGAAATTACAATAACCACCTGAAATTCGTCCTCAAAGCACATTCCACCCTACGTTTTAGTATATTCTACTTGTTCACAATTCTATATACATAGAACGAGAAAACTGACTTTATACTGAGAACAAAAGCTGTGCGAACAGATTGAGATTTTTTTCTGTAATTGTAAAAGTTTTTATCGGATAATGTCAAAGTTTAAAGCTCTCCGTAACTTCTTAACTTTTACGAGGCCTTTCAGTCAAGAAAACGACACAATATAAGAATTTACATGGGGGGGGGGTACTATTGTTTGATGGTTTTTCATATTAATTGGTGAAATATAATTGTGTGAATGTGAATTGTATTGTCTGCTTTTCCTCTATTGAAATGATAGATGTATTGCTGGAGTCTTTGGATTCATTGTTGTGTGTGCCTCTCTCTACGAGTATTTTACAATAAATAACAGCAAGGGAAACCACAACTATGATATTACAGCAAACAATGAAGTAACAACCGAAGATATGAATTATGATAAACCATGTAAGTCAAACATTAAGTCCTTCTTAAACATTATCTTTGAAGATTCAGTTAATAGGACATCGTGCCCTGACTGATATTTGCTAAGAGGGGCGGATCCGGAAGCTGACTTCATACGTGTTCAGGTGTGTAGTTTTTGGTGCATATGATAAACCATGTAGGTCGTGTGTCCTTATTTAAATGTTAAAGATTTGGGATGTAGGACATCGTGCCATGACTGATATTTGCTAAGAGGGACAGAAGCTGAGTTCATACGTGTTCAGATTTGTAGTTTTTGGTGCATACGCATATGATAAATCACGTAGGTCGTGTGTCCTTATTTAAATGACATCTTTAAAGATTTGGTAATAAGTAGGACATCGTGCCATGACTGATATTTGCTAAGGGAGGCAGACGCTGAGTTCATACGTGTTCAGGTGTGTAGTTTTTGGTGCATATGATAAACCATGTAAGTCGTGTGTCCTTATTTAAATGTCATCTTTATAGATTTGGTATGTAGGACATCGTGCCCAGACTGATATTTGCTAAGAGGGGCACAAGCTGTGTTCATGCGTGTTCAGGCGTGTAGTGTTTGCTGCCTATGTTGCTGGAACGACATTATATATTTGAATGTGGTTTTCTTCAAGTATTCTCACTTGAATAAAAAGATTATAAACATACTGTGTCGTTTTTAAACCTCAAAGATACAAATGTAGTGTCATAAACATCTTCACGAACTTGTCTGTACAATCACACGAACAAATATTTCCTAAACACCAGCATTTTTTTTTTCTTTTTTTAAATTTTGAAATGACAATGATAAAATTTAATTTAATCTCCAAAACTATTCCACAAAAAGAAAACAAAGTAAAATAGGATATATAATACTATCATCTAAAATATAAAAAAATATATGAAAAATACAAATGACATCAAGCATGTTTTGCGAATAATCTAACAAATGTAAAAATATTATGTTCAAATTTGTTCATGAACATGTTAATTATGCAAATTAATAGAGGCAGATTTTACTAAAATATTGTCATAGAATGCGTCAACCATATATAGTATACATCTAAAAATATTATCTCTCAATTAAATCAGAGTTAAATATTAAGAAAATAACACATTTGTGACGTGATATGCAAATTGGGATTAATAGTATGCACGAATTTCGATGCTATTCATTTCTTGGCATAGTCTTATAAAATAAATGCAGCAATTCATTTTCATTTCAATTACAAATAATCACACACTGAGAAACATAGACACACATACCAACAGACGGACGGACGGTCGGACAGACAGACAGACAGACAGACAGACAGACAGACAGACAGACAGACAGACAGACGAAACCAAAACAAAAGCGTTTCCTCAGAAGTTAAATCAGAATTACTCTCTCCACTACTCCATTGTGTGTCTTTCGCTCACCATTTCCACAGTTTGTGTTTCTCTTCCCACCTACATTTCTGGTTGTTCAGTACTTCTCCTGATCTCCCCTTATATATTTGCATTGGACAAAATTCCTCTTCTACTATTTTCGACTATTTGTATTGTCTCCTACAAGTGAACGTGGATGTAGACATGGGCCGGTGGCCGGTAAATATATCGGCTACTTTTTATAAAGAAATTTTTTTTTTTTAAGAATTCTTTGTTTCAACCTCTATGTATCCATTGTAGGACAGATTCACGGGTTTCCCTTATAGAGATTACCACCTAATGTTACCTGTTGATTATGAAATTAGGTACATCCCTAGCCTGGTTAAGTAATCGTATTATTTTCAATTATCAGAGATATACAGCCGTATCATAATCAGTAAAGTCACGATCTACTTGTCAACTAAAATTAGAAATACACTTTACTGATTGTGACCTTATTGTATTTGCTTAAAGTATAAGGATACAAAATTCAGTTTTATGTACGGTGAACATCTTCTGATCAAAACATTGTCTACAAATCACAAGAAAAAACATTTTCCTGAACACCTGAAATGTTTTTGTTTTTTTCTAAATACTTCTTTAATTTCAATGTATGGTAAACTGTTTCATATTTAATTTTTTCATTGAAGTTATACAAATAATACTACGTAATCTTTCAAAACCTGTCTAGACAAAGTAGGATATGATATGCAATGCTATTAATAGAGACACGAGTTTCAACAAGTAAACATGTTTATTTACGGTCAAACATGTTCAACGACCTTTCAATTTAAATGGAAAGCAAATGTTTCATAATAGTGTGTGCGGTCATCCAACCTTTTATGAAGGTTTATCATCCAAAACATAAAAAATATATTATATAAATTATGCAAATGAATACACATTTCACTAAAATGAGCCATGTACTAGTAGTATACATCTACCCAGTATTATCGCTTTTAATTAAATTAGTGTCATGATATAAAGAAAATTGTACCATGCACGAGTTGAACAAAAATATGGAATATATACTCTTGTCGTTCTACGTCACGACAACCCGTGTCTACGTCACTGGTTTTGCAGTGTTTAATATATGAGTCAAAACGATCCAAATCGCCATTGTTTTTCCTCATTTTTACATAAATTATGCTTCTATAGGAGTCATAATTTTATTATTGCTCAGTTTGCCTTCATTCAGCTGGAAAATACTCTTCACCTTAGGGTCTGTCACTGTAAATCGCTAGACTCGTAGTGACAAGGCCCCTTAGGTCACTCAAATTTTCCTCAGCTGAAAGAAGAAAGTATTGGGGAATAATATCTAATGAATATATGTATTCGTATTTATATATGACAACTTTAAACATTTTCAACCACCTGCAATTGCATTCAAGCTTTAAGAAACACTGCCCTGGACATTTGAGAAAATATTTCTTTTATTTCAATGTAATGGATGGTAATCTGTTACATGATATTCAATATTTTCATTAACAATATTGTTGTACAAATAACAAAGTTAATCTCTAAAACAAATCCAGACAGAATAAGATAAAGTGCACTATGCGATGCTTTTTGTAATCAGATATGAGACGATACAGATATAAATAAGTACAAATATGTTGGTATTATGATAAAAACAAAGATTATATGTATAGTGTAACAACAGATTGAGGTCGTCAACTTTTATATCAGGTGTAAGAAGAAGAATTTGTACATTTCCTAACAGGTTCATTTATCTCTAAAATAGTACAAGTCACTGTGAATAGCGAGGCTTTATCCAGACTGTGACGCTTCGGTTCGTCTAAATACGGACATCGATCACAGAATGGTGTTACGTTGTCGGGTGAACAGTATACAAAATGATATGTCTGTAAATTGGCGGCAACCTGTATCCCTGGTCCGAATACATGATGGGTCATTCTCACAAACCAAAGTATTAGTTTTCCGTTGACACAATCTTTTGTAAGGTGCCGTAAAGAGGCCTGTAGTTTTTACGACGATATCAATTAATGATGGCTACCTTTTTTATTTTTAAGAATCGATGCATTATTCCTATAAACACATTTTCCGGTGTATTAGAATGGTGTTGTTTATATATGCTTTATTGTACTATATTGAAGTTTTCTTTTTGTGCATGCCTTAAACAAAACATAATATTACTGCCTACCATGTGTCCTTTACATAAGAAAAAACTGTAAGGTGCCTTTATTAATCACGAGGGGGAGGGCCGGGGAAATTAGTGGATGGGTCACTTTTGTACAAATCAGTCCTCGGGGAGGGACATATTTTAGAAAATGGAAATAAGGGGTGGGTCACATTTTATCTTTATTTATTTGTATGTAAGTTTGCATTATTTTGTTATTTTGGACTGATCCCACCACTGCCACCGGTTCTAAAACCTACTACTACCACATTCCATCACTGCCACCACTGTAAAGTACCATATACAACCCCATCAATCGGCCATATTTTAATAATTAGTTTGAAGTTGAATTACTTGATTCATGAAATTTGATAATTTGCAATTTTGCCAATCGAATTGCAAGATGTGAGTTAGTTAAACATACTAATCAGTTTTGTTCTTCGCCATCATTTCTGAAGTTTCTTCATTTTTATTTTGGATTCGTAAAAATGAAGCTCCTTTAATCGATATGGATATATTTGGTGGTCGAAAGAAAAATAAATACATTGAATTTGTTGTGGTCGAAATGCAAGGTTTAGAAAAAGAATTACAATTCTAAGACTCTTTGGGTGAATCGATTTAAAAGGGTAGTCGATCGAATTGACGGGGTTATTACGATACACGGTAATATCATAACATATTCAGTGGAATGCAGTGAATTAACTGTTGTTATTGGTGTGAGGAGAGGAGCAGGTCTTACAGTAGAAAGGGGAGAACAGGGTTACAAGGTATTGGGGATAATGTGGAGGGAGTGGAGATGTTGGCCCTAGTCCTGATGTCGTCACTTGTACGCTCATCTAGTATGTGGGAGTTCTGACATTCAGTCCAGCCAATGACATCCAAACGCACGCATTGGTTTAATACAAATATAAGCTCACTGTGGTGGTAATACTAATAGTGGGAAGCAATAAATGCCTTTAAAAAAACTATCAATGAGGTGGGATGGAATCTTACTGCAGAAAAATTCCCTGTCTCTGATAGGATTCGAACCCAGGACCTCCTCACTACTAAACATTTTCTTTCTTTTACTAAACTTGAACACAAAAGCTATGCCACGGGGAAATGGTATTGATTTTCATTGAAATATTTGAACAGGAAAGGGTCTTATCTTAGAGAAAAGAAATTGAGGGAGGGCCATTTATTAGCACAACGGACTAGGGAGAGGGTAACATTTTATGCAACAGACCGAGCTTGATTCCCCTGTAATTATTGAAGGCTCCCCTGACTGATATTTGCTAAGAGGGGCACAAGCTGAGTTCATACGTGTTCAGGTTTGTAGTTTTGCTGCATATGCATATGATAAACCACGTAGGTCGTGTGTCCTTATTTAAATGTTATATTTAAAGATTTGGTATGTGGGACATCGTGCCCAGACTGATATTTGCTAAGAGGGGCACAATCTGAGTTCATACGTGTTCAGGTGTCTAGTTTTTGCTGCATATGCATATGATAAACCACGTAGGTCGTGTGTCCTTATTTAAATGTTATATTTAAAGATTTGGTATGTAGGACATCGTGCCCAGACTGATATTTGCTAAGAGGGGCACAAGCTGAGTTCATACGTGTTCAGGTTTGTAGTTTTTGCTGCATATGCATATGATAAACCACGTAGGTCGTGTGTCCTTATTTAAATGTTATATTTAAAGATTTGGTATGTGGGACATCGTGCCCAGACTGATATTTGCTAAGAGGGGCACAATCTGAGTTCATACGTGTTCAGGTGTCTAGTTTTTGCTGCATATGCATATGATAAACCACGTAGGTCGTGTGTCCTTATTTAAATGTCATCTTTTAAGATTTGGTAATAAGTAGGACATCGTGCCCTGACTGATATTTGCTAAGAGGGGCAGAAGCTAAGTTCATGCGTGTAGTTTTTGCTGCATATGTTGCTGTAACGACATTATATATTTGAATGTGGTTTTATTCAAGTATTGTCATTTGAATAAAAAGATTATAAACATATTGGGCCGTTTTTAAACCTCAAAGATACAAATGTAGTGTCTATGTATCATAAACATCTTCACGAACTTAAAACTGATTGTTTTTCATTGAAATATTTGAACAGGAAAGGGTCTTATCTTAGAGAAAAGAAATTGAGGGAGGGCCATTTATTAGCACAACGGACTAGGGAGAGGGTAACATTTTATGCAACAGACCGAGCTTGATTCCACTGTAATTATTGAAGGCGCCCTTTATTGTTATTCAAGGGGATATGCGATAACACGGTGTAGAAGCAGTAATGTGTTGTTTTGTTTAGTTTTACAGAAAAAATATCAGTTCATTAGATTAAAAACTAAGAGATATTATTTTTTGAATATACGTAATTTTTTATACTCGTAAGCTGTCATTTGTCAGCAATTAAATTCAGTAACCCATTTTTTTGTCCCTCTAGCGGTGTGGAAGGAACTACTTTTGTCTTTCTCCTGCGTTAGTAACGGATCACGTATCCTTGACCAACGTATTGATGATCATGGCGACGACGCAATGACTTCACTGTATGGCCTAGGTGTGCTCACCATGTGGTGGGTGCTACTGGGTCAAGTATTTTACTTTCACTATCGATTTATGAGTAAGTGTATTTCTTATATTATATTATATCAATCTTTCTGTCACAGATTCAATATACTGTTTTTGATGTTTGATAGCATTTTAATTGCAGGATAGACAGAACGAGCAGAATAAACTGTAACAGAAAAAGCGTGTAATGTTGCAACACTCATCGTCGAAAGAGGGCGTCCTTTCATGACTGTAACTACAATTTGATAAATTTAATAAACTGTAAGGCTAATAAAATATGTTTGGTTCCGGTTACCTGATCCCACCTAGTTTCTCACTGCCGACCCTAACATTTTTTACATATTCGAAAAAAAATAAAATCGAGAAAAAGTTTCGCGAAAAATAGTGGATGCGGGAAACTGACATCAAAAGACAATATAAAACTATTTTGTCCAATCTGTAATGGTTGTACATCTGATGAGAAGAAACCAATAACACAGAGACCATATGGAAAACAACTGAAAACATAACTACCAGAACTAGACACTCACACGTGAAAAAAAAATCTACCTACCCCACCTATTCTAAAATTGAGCATAATCGGAGCAACGTAACCGTAATTTTGCTGTTGTTTTGTTGCTCCTAATACATAGAAATAGGATATTTTTTTTTTTTTTTTTCGGGCTTGAATATGTAATGAGATGTACTTTACCGACATGTGGCCGGTTAGCTCAGTTGGTTAGAGCGTCGTGCTAATAACGCGAATGTCGCGGGTTCGAGCCCCGTACTGGCCAATGGACTATTTCTGTTGGTGAAAAACGAACTATTATTTTTAGAATTATGAAAAATGAAAAACGGGTAATATAATGTATAATATTCTTACTTTAAAACATAGGTAACTTCTTTGATATTGATGTGATCTTGGCTACTATCATGGCACAAGCTACAATGAACTACAGATATGCAGAGGACACATTCTTTATCCTTAGGTAGGTATGAGTTCTATAGGGTGGCAGGATTACTGGTAAATACTGGTAAAAAAACTGATAAATGTCAACGTTTATATATATGTGCATACTAATTGGGTATTTTAAACAAATTATGTGTTATTCTCCAACTATATTGTGCTTCGTTCAGCAAAGGAAAATATCAGTGGCCTGAGGGACCTTGTCACATTGAGTCGGAGACGAGTAGTGACAATACCCTTTATAGTATTGTTGGATAGAATGAATGAATGCACAGATATACCTCACAGTAGACAAGTTGGACCCAAATTGCAGTGTCATATTTCAAGATCACAAGTGTACTTACGGAAAAAATATGGTTCTCTGTTTGAATATATTACCGCCTAACCATGTGATTAGTTTTATTATAGGTTGCCGCTAGAAAAGGTCTTGCTTTGTACACACTGAATCTTGTTTATTTTCCGTTGCAGTGGTCTGTTGGTGACCTACTATCCTTTGAGGAGATTAAGTGAAACTGGTAGTTATAACTGGGTATATTTCTACATTCACCGACTATGGAGGTAGGGATATTATTCACGTTGTGTCGCATTGTAAGAAGTTGAGTACTTGCCGTGTATTGTGGGGGTGTATTGCCACGTTGTATTGTATTGTGTTGTGTTGTGTTGTGTTGTGTTGTGTTGTGTTGTGTTGTGTTGTGTTGTGTTGTGTTGTGATGTAATGTAAAGATTTTCATCATATACCATATCATATCATATCATATCATATCATATCATATCATATCATATCATATATCATAACATATATCTACATCATATAATGTAATATCACATATCATATCGTATCTATATCATACATCTATATCATATCACATCGTGTCATATATCATATATCATATATCATATCATATCATATCATATCATATCATATATCATATCATATAATATTATACATAGCATATCATGTCATATATCATATCGTATCTATATCATATCATATATATTATATATCGTATCACTATGTCAATATGGTTTTGTATAAAACGTGTATATCTTGTAGTCAATTTCGAATGTGTTTGTCATAAGCAAATGCATGATAGTCACTGCAGGCCTGTGTGCTTCATGTTGTATCACAGGGGGCAAGACTTTCTCTACTTTACTGGATGACTATAGATAAAGTAGAGGAATGAATTGTCTGTCTGTCTGTCTGTCTGTCTGTCTGTCTGTCTGTCTGTCTGTCTGTTTGATTGCTTGTGTGTTTGCTTGCTTGCTTGCATGTGTGTGTGTGTGTGTATGTTTGTTTGTTTGTTTGTCGGTGCGTTTTTCGGAAACGTAAAAAAATAAGCCTGATGTCTTTGTTTTGTACTTAAGAATTTTTGTATAAAACTTCGGTAGCATTATAACGTGTGACATCGCAGCATTGACAAACCTACTTCATTCTTTGTTTCGACATTAGGATTACAGTGCCATATTTCTTGGCATTCTTCGCCTATATATATCTTATGGATTACCTGTGCAATGGATCATTCCAATATTATCTCATACAAGATTTACAGCCATGCTATGAATACTGGTGGACATTTGTACTCTATATAAACAATCTGGTTCCATTCCCAGGAAATTCAAGTTCATCGGTAAGCCATATATAAACGTTTTGTTTCACAGCTACAGTAGCAGTCTGGATGCAAACTGTGGTCTAACCATAGTCTGGACAAAGTCCCCTCGATCAGCACAAAAAGATGTCATCCAACCAGTGAACCCCAACTGTTATAGTGACATAAACAGTGTATAAGTAGCATCCTGAGCTGACAAATATACCATATTTTGGATATTAAATAAGTGCCCCAATAAACACTAACTTTATGAGGGACTGTGTTATTGGTTAGAATTTTGTGATTGATTAACAAAGACATGACGTTAATGACTATGTGGGTGGCTGTGGATGAATTTTAAATTGCATCTCAGGACTTCTAGAGCAACAGCTTTGATTAGACTGAGAGTGAAGATATAACGATACTGTAAAGGAACTGGACTACTGCACTAGCTATAGCTGTAACTGGACCACTTTTTTTCCGAAATTGTTAACGATGACTTACTCATAGTATCATACATTCTGAACAGCATGGAATCATCTGTGGGTAAACATATATGTATAGCTGTACACATGGTATAATCATGGTACAGTAAACCCCATCAATAGATATTTGGGTCCGCACCCTTATATCAGCGCCCAAATGCGATCGCAGTTTCTACCTGTTACTTTATACTACCTATGGTCCCATAATTAACAGGTCTAGCAGGAAGGAAATACAACTGTAGTCAATTTGATCACATGACTAATTTGTTTCAACTAAATACGCAAATACATTTGATGGCTATTTCCATCTATATCTCATTAATTATGTTATTTATTTATTTATTACAGTGTACACCATGGTTCTGGTTCATGGCTTGCTTGGTACAATTCTATCTCATTTCTCCCCCAATCATATATTTACTCCACAGGTGAGTACAATAATTGCATAAATTAACAATAAATAAATTAATTAATTACTATTTCTATTAAAAATAATTGGTAAAATAAGGTAAAATAAAAATGAACGATTAGCCGACATCTACATCGGTTTTCAATCAGATTGGTATTGATATCGATCTTTTTTAATTTCGGGAAATCTGAAAACGCTCACAGTAATTAAGTTTTGCATGTGTTGAAGCTGCCCTAAAATACACTTAACTTAGTTTGTCTTTGGATACACAAGAATTCGTAGAGATTTCAACCTATTTATCTTTCTGTCTTAGGAATTCTACCGTGGGACTAACTGTCATCATTATTTTGATTGGTGTATGTGTGGCTTGCACCACCTCTCTCGCCGACATCTACAATGTCCCAGTTAGCGTCTCACAAATATTCAATGGGTAGGTGAATTACCGAGCTCGAGTGAGGGCGCTAACACGTCTCGTTACGGTACATATATAACTAGAGCTTTAGGAGATCTATTGAAAGAAGGAGACTGGCACATGTAAGCAAACTAAGATGGAGACAAAAGAAACGGCAAGATGAAGAGAAGAGTATATGTCTAAAAGCGTACACACAGATATATTGGTGGTGTGATTCAAATAGAACAGTTGGACAGTCAGACACTAGACTTGCTAAAGTCTCCAGGCATTTTTCAATCATTATTTAACCAGTTTCTTTTTAAAACACAAGTATATTCTTTTGTGTCACCTTAAAGTGGAACAAGCTGAGATTATAAGCTTTTTACTCAAGTGTAAATACTTAAATAAAACCATATAATGTTAAAGCTGATGCATGTCTTATAATATTACGGTTGTCTTCTGGCATTGTTAGAACAATTGATTGTATAGTAGGGATTTTCTGAACATTTTTTGATACGTATGATAAATTACGTCATCAGATTGTTCAAGAGTTATATCAACATACATTGTACTAGGTCTGAGTTCATCAGTCAACTGCAAGTAGTGGTTAAAAGTGCTTCAGTAAATTCAGTAATTTTTAATATGCAGCAAAATCTACGCTCCACAGTACCATTTAAATAAGCAGAAAAAGCTACCCCCAAATACATATAAACTCAGCTTGTGCCCCTTTAAACATATTTCTCGAGGGACTGGTGCCAGTCCACCGTCAGACATAAAAATGAACAAAAACAAACAAAATGAAATTTGAGGGAAACTAGACTCTAAACTTGAACACTGGATATATTATAATGTTGTCAAATATATCTCTTTATTTGACTTTTAGTTTATCATACTATATGTATATGAATATTAGAACTCTCTCCTGTTGAAAAATAGGTACTTGGATCCTGTTGGAGACCCGGAAGGAACGTCATCGGCTACGGATGACCATATTGACACCAAACCTTACACTAGAATGACGCCATATTTAGTAGGGATGGTTGTAGCATACCTGATTGTGAAATATGGAACCAAAGTCAAAATAAATAAGGTAAGATACTATGATGTGAGAGAGAGAGAGAGAGAGAGAGAGAGAGAGAGAGAGAGAGAGAGAGAGAGAGAGAGAGAGAGAGAGAGAGAGAGAGAGAGAGATGGACAGACAGACAGACAGACAGACAGACAGACAGACAGACAGAGAGGGGGGGTTTGAGATAATACCACATTGGCACAAACACATACAGATTCGACAATCTTAAGCACACAGGGACAAACTAAAACTATAACTGTTGTATGTGGTACATTATGTACAAATGGGTGAAAGCATTGCCATGGTGATGGGGATGTAATCAACTTCATAGGGAAAATACTGTACTTTCCCTAAATTTACACTGCCAGCATGAAAGTCGACCACAATAAAATGATGCACAGGTTTCACTGAACATTCTGGAGGATGAACGTGTTACCACTTGGGGGGGGGGGGGGGAATGAGTAAATACGCCCTGTACAGTTAGTGTCTACAGGTCATACTATTAAATACTTCTAGTTTGTTTCTTTCTTAACTAAACTATGTAAAGTGGGGTAAATGGCTCAATTAAATATGCCATGCTGGATATGAAAAATGAAGAAGAAGAATGCATATGATATACATATTATGGGGGTGGGGGTATCAACATGTAAGGAAAGCACAATCACAACTCCACATACACTCCACAATCAATCATGGCAATGATTAATACTTTCAGCATCTGTCAAGTATTTCATAGACAGGCCATATAAATGTAAAGTCCATTCAACAACAGTTGATTAATTAATTAGTTGATTAATGATATTAGTAATTAGTTAGATAACTAATGAAGTGTGATTTCCTTTTTCTTAATCAGCTAGTAGCCGTTGTATGGTGGGTCATATCAATCTTCATGGGGTTAGCTATCGTGTATGGCTTATACTGGACTTACCATGGTGTTGTGCTGTCAAAATCCCTAACCCTATTTTACCATTCATGTTGTAAATTCGGATACTCCGTTGCTCTTGGTTGGATGATGTATGCATGCATCACTGGCAATGGTGGTAAGGCAAATGTCATTTTTTGTGAAATACATTTCTTCGTCTCATTTTTGGCTGTCAAGTTATATATTTAAGCTTAGCCTCTAATTTTGATTCACTTCAATACTCTTTTCGTCATTTAATCGCAATTGCTGTCATTTGAATGATGGAAAAAATTGTTCTTCTGTCCACAGGTCTAATTCATCGATTTCTGGCATGGAGGTTTTGGAGACCTTTGTATAGAATGAACTTTGCTGTGTATCTAATGCATGCATTTGTATTTAACTCATTTATTATGAACTCAGATACATTAATGCACCTTAGCTTTGCCAATATGGTAAGTAACATTATTCCGTGGACGAATCATATTTAAAGTTTTCTATTCATACAAGGTATTTTAAGTCTTTCATTCTCATTTATCTAGTCTATATTTTAATTCTGGACATTGTTTGCTATTTATGATTCTCTTCCATCAACAGAAACACCACCAAAACACCAAACACCACCACCACCACCACAACAACAACAACAACCACCACCACTGTCATCATCATCATCATCATCATCATCATCATCATCATCATCATCATCATCATCATCATCATCATCATCATCATCACCACCACCACCACCACCACCACCACCATCATCATCATCATCACCACCAACACCACCACCACCACCACCACTACCACCATCACAATCATCAACACCACAATAACAACCACTTTGATCATAATCATCATCATCATCATCATCATCATCATCATCATCACGTCATCGTCATCATTCTTCTCACATTTCATTCAAGGTGTTGATTCCATATTAGATAACAGCATCTATTTAGCGAAAACCTGACCTACCTAATTGCTGGATCTGTGACTTCATTCGCTACACTCATCATTATCCACATACTCTCAGATCCAGTGAGTAGATGGGCTAGAGAAAAACAAATTCAATTATTTATTTTTGAGAAGCTCTGCAGTTTTTCTCTGCTTATCCAATTGCCAATCTACCTGCCCATCAGCTGTCTCTCTCATTATGTGTACCCCACCTGAATAATAATTTGTGTGTCTCGTGTCTCACCTTCAATACTACTTGCCTGATATTGTGTCTGCTTCTTTGATAACAAATTCACAATTTTCCGTTTCTTTTATCCAGACATACATATACATTCCTCACCTGGCCTTCTCGTATTTTGCTGGTTTCGTATTTGCCTTGGTAGTGGAGAAGCCAATGCTTCGGATAGAACGTACACTTGTTAAGAAATGGTATTCAAATGCGAAACCCACAGAAGAGATAAAAGTATCACAGGAAACGGAAATCAGAGGAGACGTGTCAAAGGTCAACGAAGGGAGCGCAACGTCACATCACTACGACTCAGAACAAGAGCTGTAGAAGAAATAGACACGAGATCCAAAACCTTCGAAAACACAGTATGATATAATAGTGAACACATATTGCCTGGTCATGAGGGCTATAGCCGAGCCGAGGGACTGTGAGTTACCAGAATCACATGCTATTTCCCGAGGCCAAAGGCCGAGGGAAATAGCATGTGATTCTGGTAACTCACAGTCACAAGGGGGTAATGAACGGGTGCTACAGCCCGAATATAGGCCAGGCAGTATCTGTTTTATAATATACCTCATGCTGTGAACTCGCGGTGGCAGACGGCATCGTCAGAAGCTGCCATTTTGACCTGCTGTGAACGCGTGGGGGTCACGTGACCATGCAAAAGTTGATGGAACTATTTCCCTCGGGAAATAGTCATTCTATTTTCCTATCACGTGACTGTTTCTAGCGAATCATGGCACAGCATTATCACTAGGTATATTATAATATAATTTATGTTAATTAAGATTCAACGTTTTATATAATCTAAATTGCAAGCTATAACCCATTTTGGAATATTTGATCTCAAACTTTAGAGATTGCTGAATCTGATACATAATTAAATAATTGAATGACCTTTCCTTTGACCCCTTTCTTATTTGTCCGGGAGAGAAGATTGCCACACTTTTGGAACAGTGGTGACATGTTAATAAAATCTGTTTCAAAAACTTAGAAAACAAACAAACAAATAATCTCTCAACAAATGTGACTGTATCTTTCAGTTTTGCTTGATATTCATGAAGTACATTTAGTAGCACGTTCAGTGTACAAGGTTTGGGTATTATAGAATAGAATAGAATAGAATAGAATAGGATAGGATAGAATAGAATAGAATAGAATAGACTCTTTATTGCATCCGTTAAGAAAACTACATTTCTTCATTGGTAATATACAGGGTCTCGGTTTTAAAGGCATGCTAACTTCAACGGGCCACTATTTTTTGGTATTTTCTGTCAATTCAAAATACATTAAAAACCCTACACTGTAAAATGATCCAACCCCTCTAAATATCATATATACATGTCTACTAGTATTGTCGTCAAGGTTACTCATAGTGACATATACGAGGAATGTCAAACATTTGGCCGGCTGGCTTCATTTTCAAACCGCCCTCCATATATACTTGTTGACATTTCACTATTGTTTTGGATAAAATATCCCTTGAAGGAAATTAAAACTTATATTTTTGTAAAAAACGACGATCTCGACATTTTAACATAATTTATGTACTCTTTCTACTGATACAGTCATCCTCACAATGCAAACAAAGAAATTCTATGATATGTAATGGTTTCCTGTAGGGTCTATGTTTTAATGAAACGAAAAGTCTTCCACTTCTCAATTTCATGAATTTTATTCTAGAAATGTAAGTGGATGCAAGGCAGATCCATAAAATTAAAATAGTTTTATAGGATGAGAACTAAAATTGCTCAACCCCCCCCCCCACCCTCCACACCAACCCCCAAACAAAAAGAATTCAGTTATTTATCCTAAACTGAACTTAGTCTATTGATCTCGTTCTTAATTCATTTTTGTATTCAATGTGTTGCAAGTATGACATACACGGTATATAAGCAGTTATATAAATAGCATATTTTTTCTTCTTTCCCCACTGTACTTGTGGCCATTATCTTTCTAAGCTAGCATTAGTATGTTAAAATGAATTGTGTATTTTCATCTTTTTTCTACAAATTTTGTTTGATGGGAAATATTCTAAATCATGATTTCGATAATTAAGTACAAGATGTGGTAATACAATACTTGGTACTTTCTGGCCATAAAATAATCAATTTCAAATTGTAATAGAGTGAAATGAAGTTAGGCTTATTGTTACAATTTGAAATTTCATCACAAAGATTATAGCGTTTTTTGCTATATTCCTTTGTTGAATAATTCATTCTGATACTGAAAGTTGAGAAAATGTAACACGTTTAACTGTCTGTCTTGATTTTAATTGAAAATTAGTTGGAATTTGATTTGAACAAAAGAGTAGCAACGTTTTGATGAATTTTCATTTCTGAAGGCTAAACTATTTAGACCAGTACAGTGAATTTCACAATACCGTGCAGCTTTCCTGTTTGATACAACCAAGTAAAAAACAACAAGAACTGCATTTGTCACACCAGCAAGGTCGTATTTTTTGCTACATTTAGTCTAAATGAAATAAACTATTTAAATGTATTGCAACTCCACGCAGACAATCGGGCGCCAACGTTTTTCTTAGTATAGAACACCCAATGAAGGGCGCGTAAAATTTGAGGTGTTCATTTGATGTCTGTATGGTGGCAGGTGTAGTTCATTTCACTTATACAAAATGTAGCAAGAAACTGTACTCATTCAATCTTGTTATCTTAAAGTGTAGCATGTCCAGTTTCTTATTGGTTTCTGCGTGGTTGTATTAAACAGAAAAGCCGCAAGGTATGGTAAAATGTACTGTACTTGATGTCACACCCAACTATATTTTGGTTGTCAAGAGCATGGCGATAGACAATGGCGTTAATTTGACACCTAGTTATCGAAGAGTATAGTTAACTGGTAATCTAACAAGTGGTACGTTGTAGAAGTTACCTGTAAAAATCATGTTCATACTGTGACAGATATTTCACTCCTGTAACAGCACAAGCTGAGATATTTGTCATTTATTATCACCAACCAAGACATGATGAATTTTATCTTGGAATTGAAACTATTTATTATATAAATAGAAAATAAATAAAGCGAAATTCCTTGTTATACATGACTGTGTTTCGACCGCTGCTTATTCTTATCAATATATACGTGTGGGCAAGCAAGTTTATCTGTATCTCTCGTCTCTCTCGTCTCTCTCTCTCTCTCTCTCTCTCTCTCTCTCTCTCTCTCTCTCTCTCTCTCTCTCTCTCTCTCTCTCTCTCTCTCTCTCTCTCTCTCTCTCTCACACACACACACACATACGCACACACACACACACACACACACACACACACACACACACACACACACTGAGTAGCCTGTGAATACGTATAGACGGACGTACGACTATACCTGTTCGGTTTTTGACAACCAACATAAGTAACGTTTAGTCAAAGTGTTCTCGCAAGCCAGGACACCTATTTCTGCTGACGCAATGAGCACGTCTTGGAAGGTGCCGTAAAAGAGGCTGTGGTTTACGACAATCAGTCAAAGCATTGTGTAGATAGCACTCCCGCCAAAATCCGTCATCCGTGTTTGTGAAATCTTGTCCTGTTGGATAACACTGATAGTGACGTAAGGGCCGATCGCACAATGTCGCACAAGCTCAACAAACGAACATCGTTCGTTTAGGGCAATAATCCCCCCCCCCCCCCCACTCTGCCTAAACGAACGTTCACGAGTACGACATCGAACGTTTCATGTGTAAACCATGATGAAAACTATAGCGGTCACACCACGACAATCGATGTAATGTAAGCACATGAAATAAACACATTATAGTACGGGAAACCCAGAACTGTATTTCACATCCATTAGAGGTAAATTTTTATCAACTTATCAACATCTCAGTAGTAAATACAAAAGCTGTATGTTATCATTGAAGGAGTGAACATTTTCCGTCGAAATTTGGTTAGAAGTGCGAAAATGAAGTTAAGCAATCGCACTGACGTCATCCCCCCTCCTCAACGAAATTCGCCTGTTAAGCTTGTGTGACATTGTACGATCGTCCCTACACGCTATGTTATCAACAAGTAGTATTTATGACGTCACAAGGCTGAATAAACACTAAGGGGGGATCAATGTCTATAGGCTACTCAACTCGATTGATAGAAGTGAACTTTGTGTCACTTTTTTTTTACCTGTTTCATTATAAACAAACGTAAAATCGACTTTTCCCACAACAATTAAATATATCTCACCAAAGCCGACATTCGAGTTTAGTCATTACAAAATCTCAGGGTTGCACACGGCAAAAGTTTAAGTTCGTTTCGAAAATTGTCCGGAAATAGCCTTGTTGTGATAACAACTGATGATGCAATCCCATTTAACTTAAAGTCATCCGATTTGACAACCATTTGTTGCCAAACATACAATTACAAGCTGCAGTATTTTGGTATTTACATAAGGTATGTTCTAGTGTGTCCTCCAGGGTCGTTGTCCAAAGGTATACAGTTAAAGTCTGTTTATTGCCGGCGGTACGGTCGACTGTTAATAACTGGGCCGACCCCAGAGGTGCGATCCTCGGTTAGCTTGAGTCTAATATCAGCTTCACGTGATATGAAAATGGCGCCTTTTAAATGGTCCCTAAGAACAGTGTTGGTGTTTTTTACTGTGATGTCTGCGATTCATATATCAGGTACAATGGCGGCAGGGTATGAAACACCAAGTTTTACTAGTATTGGCAAACTGGGTCGACCCGACGAGCAACTTTTACAACAGGCTCTGAGAAAATTGGAACACATATCAACAGCAAAAGGGTGGAGTCGACTAGAAGGAGGCTGTGTAGACTATTGTGAGGTGGACACAAAGGGTATAACACCGCAATGTTATTGTGATGTTTGTCAATACAATGCTGACCTGGAAGCAAATGAACTCTACGCCATGGAAAGTAAGATAAGATTTATATACATGTATGCAATGTGATATATGAATACCACTTTGTTCATTATATATCGTTTATTTATTTTCAAGTGAGAGAGAGAGAGAGACCCACCGACAAACAGACGTACAGACAAACAGACAGACAGTGTCACATACATACGTGCGTACGTACGTACATACATACATACATACATACATACATACATACATACATACATACATACACACATACATACATACATACATACATACATACATACATACATACATACATACATACACACACACACATACATACATACATACAGACAGACAGACAGACAGACAGACAGACAGCTAGACAGACAGACTTACAGGCAGACATACACACACACGTACGTACGTACGTACGTACATACATACATACATACATACATACATACATACATACATACATACATACATACATATATACATACATACATACATATACATACATACATACATATATTCATACACACAAACATACATACATACATACATACATACATACATACATACATACATACATACATACATACATACATACATACATACACACACACATACATACATACATACATACATACATACATACATACATACATACATACATACATACATACAGACAGACAGACAGACAGACAGACAGACAGACAGACTTACAGGCAGACATACACACACGTACGTACGTACGTACGTACGTACATACATACATACATACATACATACATACATACATACATACATACATACATACATAGAGTTGTTTCCCTTCTTATTCTAGTTCACTGACGAAAGGTGGTATGTAAACAGCGGCCTTTTTTCTTAGATAAACAATATTTATTCGAGACACTTCTCTCTACCATTTAACATGAAACTGGCAAGAATAGTGTTACTAGTATTGAAAGTAGAATAAGAATGTATCATCCACTATGGTGGGTGATGTTGGGTACTTAAATCAATTGTATTAACATTGTCAATATCATACAAAACAATCGTCCTCAACAATTTGATGTATCTTATATTCGTAGCTGCCATTATTATCACAACTGATATCGCTGTCACTAATTGAAGGCTTTCAAGTTATCTCTCCTATTACAATATGATAACACTTCGATTAAAATATGAAACAAACTGGGGTATTCGACTGAAATATGGGTAGTAGTGTTTTTGAATGAGCGTCTGTACTGACGCAGCCGTCTTTACGTAAATAGCATCGCTCTGACCTAGAAATCGATAAGAACACAAACAGACGTTGTCCCTCTTATAGCACAATGCTGAAACCCATTCAGATAGCTAGATAAACTAGATAACATAGATAACTAAATGACACGTCAGATAAAGTGGATGCAAAGGTTAATACTAATGATTTGTTGTTACTCACATGATGTTGTAGTGCATCAAATAACTAATAAAATAACTTTATAACGTCATTCTTGCCCTCATTATGATATTTTGAACAGATTAATCTCTTCGTACAACAACTTACATAACATTGTTAGAGTGTATTGCATCGTGTATAGGACAATGCGATATACAATACTATACTATACGATACTATACAATACAATACAATACAATACAATACAATACAATACAATACAATACAATACAATACAATACAATACAATACAATACAATACAATACTACACAATATACAATACTATACAATACTACACAATACAATACAATACAATACAATACAATATAATATGATACAATACAATACAATACAATACAATACAATACAATACAATACAATACAATACAATACAATACAATACAATACTACACAATACTATACTATACAATACAATACAGATAAATTGTATCATTATAGCTTTTATGTATGTACGCATGTATATATATGTCAGTCAATCAGTCTGTCTGTCTGTCTGTCTGTCTGTCTGTCTGTCTGTCTGTCTGTCTCTCTCACAGACACTTGTTTCCCGAGATATGTATCAGAATATTTCTATCAGAATACAATAAAATGTTTAATATCGATATTGACGTATTTAGCCAACTTTATATGAAAGGGGTAAAATTACACTTGCCCAAGTCCACCTACCGCGAAATATTTCAATTTTGACCAGATTCGGAAGTAGTTTGTGTATAAAATCGTCACTTTACCGTCGAGTGATATTCTTAGAAACCTATCAGAGTGAGTCTTTACTTTACACACATGATGAACTCCAAGTGTACAAAAAATGTATTTATATATACATGTGGTTTTCACACAGTGTACGACTCGCAAGGAAAGTTTCCATCTGCTCTCCTACAAATCCATTTAAAGTGGATAGGACAGTACACACAATGTAGACGTGTTACAGATGTGAAGACTAGTACCAATACATTCAATGCACAGTACTGCCTGACTGGATATCTACCCACAGCTGAGGTAAGAAAGGAGAGAGAGAGAGAGAGAGAGAGAGAGAGAGAGAGAGAGAGAGAGAGAGAGAGAGAGAGAGAGAGAGAGAGAGAGAGAGAGAGAGAGAGAGAGAGAGAGAGAGAGAGAGAGAGAGAGAGAGAGAGAGAGAGAGAGAGAGAGAGAGACAGACAGACAGACAGACAGAGACAGACAGACAGAGACACATAGACAGACAGACAGACAGACAGACAGACAGACAGACAGACAGACAGACTGACTGACAGATAGACAGATGGGATAGACACAGACAAGCAGACAGACAGACAGACATACTGATAACAAGCCGGTCAGATATATACGAGGAGGGAAGGAGGAGGGGAGACACAAAGAGAGATATAATAACGGGGAGACATGTTGAAACATAAAGCGGCGAACAAGGAAGGAAAAGGAGCGATTGGGGAAAAGAGGTATGACAGAAGAGGCGATCCGAGGAAGACGGGAAGAGAGAGGGAGGGGGAGGGAATAAGAGATATGATACATGT
This sequence comes from Glandiceps talaboti, assembly GCF_964340395.1. Taxonomy (NCBI): domain Eukaryota; kingdom Metazoa; phylum Hemichordata; class Enteropneusta; family Spengelidae; genus Glandiceps; species Glandiceps talaboti. Next base: position 12,435,081 of record NC_135565.1, read on the forward strand.
ATATATAAATGTATTAATTACTACGGTCATTTACTACTCTTAATTGTTTATTATGATTGTTCAGAATGGCACTAATGGCGATACTTCGACAAGTTTGATTGATCTGGGTCTGTGCATGCCGAATAGTTGTCTAGAAAAAGACGTTCCTTTACTTATGGAAGAAGGTAAGTCCTCTAATAGTTGGTCAATTTCAGTTTTGATTGATTGATTGATTGATTGATTGATTGATTGATTGATTGATTGATTGATTGATTGATTGATTGATTGATAGATAGGTTGGGTGATTGGTTAGTTGGTTGATTGATATTCAAAAAAGACTCACGAGGAAAGTAAATCTGTAGAACAAATATGGAAAGCTTTATACAATTGATTAGGTAGAAGAGAATATGATCCATGACAAAAAATATATTGTGTATGAGTCAGCAGTAAATATGTGATGCAACCGACGTAGGTGTATGTGGCCGGTTAGCTCAGTTGGTTAGAGCGTCGTGCTAATAACGCGAATGTCGCGGGTTCGAGCCCCGTACTGGCCAGCGACTTACTATTTTTTAGTGAAAAAATAGTAAGTTGGTGAATTAAAGTTGTGCTATTCAGCAGGTCAACATGAAGTCAGCGAGAGAGAGGTATGGCAACTGTTTTCCATTCAATTTCTGATTTTGATGAGACGAGTAAATATGACTTTGACCCAAGTTGTCACTAATATTCATAATTTTCTGTGTGTGATATGGCACAGGCGGAATGTTTAATGCTGTTTTGAATCACTGGAGTGGAATACTTACATAGCATATTGATTAAACTATATATTCTAGTATAATTTTAATGTCGGTGTATTGCTTTTATCTTATCTTCTGGTGTTCAAGTTTTTAGAAGAGTTGATTGCTTTGTAAGGATTTCCTATATGTTTTATAGGTATAACGAATTACGTCATCAGACCATTTATAAGTTACAGCTAAAATACCAGCTTTGATCAGTCAATTGTAAGTGATGGTTAAGTATTCTTCAGTAAGTAGAATACTGAGAGTACCTACGGCCCAGAATCTATCAACTATTGTGCTCCGTTAATTAACAAACGAAATCAATTTGGTAATACCTGTATATATTGACAAACTGTGTAAACAATCGATTAATCCTCTTCCCAACTAATCAGCCAATCACAAAGCTGTGTTCGTAAGTATACATCGGGAATATATTCAAATCAGTTGAAATGTTGAGTCAAAGGGTGTTGAAGGATTGAAGAGAAGAGAAGAGAGAGAGAGAGAGAGAGAGAGAGAGAGAGAGAGAGAGAGAGAGAGAGAGAGAGAGAGAGAGAGAGAGAGAGAGAACGAGTCAGTCAGTCAAAAACAGAATATGAAACAGTGACTAGTGACAGTGACAGACATAAACAGAAGAGGGGCGAGGCGAGGACTTTAATTACTACGTTCTGATAAAAAGATAATGTATCCTGATATTATTTGGTCTAGGTTTATTACCAATAGCTGATCTCCTAGCTGCACTTAATCTGGCAGACTTCAACACATTCACATTTTGTGACTATGATGGTGGACTAACAACAGGAGCCATAGTTATGCTGTAAGTGACATTGTCATAATAGTTTAATAAAACATAACTAAAAACCTCTGACATCATTACTGTCTGGTAGCCCTGCTTGCAGACAATAACTTGTCCTTAGTGAGTCCTGACTTACTCCCTCTGAAAGCAGGACAAGATCTCTGATAGATTTACTACATGTGTGAAATCTTAATAGTCTTTTCGCATTTTAACCGTGCCGTCATCGTGAAACCACAACCCAACGCCTCTTGAAGTCACCGTCCTGGGAGCACTTACCATGAATTGCTCGTGGTATCAGCGGAAAAATGATGACTTGAATGGATGAACTAACTATAGCATCTGATTTAAAACATCTGTAGTAACAACTTTCATGAACACCTGCAAACAGTATACGTATCCTGCAAACAGTATATATTAAAATAAAACACGAAACCGTTTGGGTGTGATAAAAAAAATACCTCGTTTATCTATTATGATACGGGCACGTGTAGTTTCAGTTTTCGACTCATCACTGTCATTCAAATCTAATGCTGTTTTTTTTACTCCGTATACCACATTATTGATAGGTGCATTACAGGGGTTATCCTACTGCTGATCATATGTGGTTCATGTTTGGAGTACTCAATGATGTCAAAGTCGAGTGAAGAGTTTGAACTTGACCCGGTGTGTGCCGAGCCTATATCAGAGAATTCAACAACAGGTGTTGAAAAGTCACGACCCACGTCGATTTACACAGTCTCAGAAGACGAGCGTAAGTAAGAATAAACACTCCCCATTGTGTTTTTGATTGTCGTAAATCCACCAGACCTATTTACGACAACAGTATAACACGTTCCCTTCCAAAACCCTCCAGTCATTACACGCTCCCTTCCAAAACCCTCCAGTCATTACACGTTCCCTTCCAAAACCCTCCAGTCATTACACGTTCCCTTCCAAAACCCTCCAGTCATTACACGTTCCCTTCCAAGACCCTCCAGTCATTACACGTTCCCTTCCAAGACCCTCCAGTCATTACACGTTCCCTTCCAAGACCCTCCAGTCATTACACGTTCCCTTCCAAGACCCTCCAGTCATTACACGCTCCCTTCCAAAACCCTCCAGTCATTACACGTTCCCTTCCAAGACCCTCCAGTCATTACACGTTCCCTTCCAAGACCCTCCAGTCATTACACGTTCCCTTCCAAGACCCTCCAGTCATTACACGTTCCCTTCCAAAACCCTCCAGTCATTACACGTTCCCTTCCAAGACCCTCCAGTCATTACACGTTCCCTTCCAAAACCCTCCAGTCATTACACGTTCCCTTCCAAGACCCTCCAGTCATTACACGTTCCCTTCCAAGACCCTCCAGTCATTACACGTTCCCTTCCAAGACCCTCCAGTCATTACACGCTCCCTTCCAAGACCCTCCAGTCATTACACGTTCCCTTCCAAGACCCTCCAGTCATTACACGTTCCCTTCCAAGACCCCCCTGTCACTATGCGTTCCCTTCCAAGACCCTCCAGTCATTACACGTTCCTTTCCAAGACCCTCCAGTCATTGTACGCGTTCCTTTCCAAGACCCTCCAGTCATTACGTGTTCTGCCAGAGAAGAATTTCTAGAATATCGACTCTACAGCTGGCTTGCGAGAATATATTTTTCCTTATACTTTTTATTTTCAATCGTGGATCTACTAGCTAGCCTACGTACGTGTAAACTTGAAAGATGAAATTTACTACACCTAATGATTTTTGACGTTCAATAAACCACAAAATAATTATATGATTATTTAATTAATTAATTTATTTATTTATTTCCAAGGAAACAAATAAATAAACAAACACACAAAAACCACACTAATAAATAAATAAATAAATAAATAAATTAAATAAATAAATAAATAACAAAAACAAACACATGAACACAAACAAACAAATAAACAAATACTGACTCCCCCCCCCCCCCAAAGTCACAAACTGCGTGAGTATCTACAATCATGACTATATTGGGGGAGGGGGTAGTATTTGTTTGGTCTGTCTGTCTGTCTGTCAGTCTGTCTGTCTGTCTGTCTGTCTGTCTGTCTGTCTGTCTGTCTGTCTGTCTGTCTGTATGTATGTATGTATGTATGTATGTATGTATGTATGTATGTATGTATGTATGTGTGTGTGTGTTTGTATGTTTTCGTAAACAAAACTAACTGAGCCTGAGCCCCCTGTGATAGAAGTTCTAAAGTTCTGTAAATCAACCAATATAGTTTTATATATCGATTCATAAAACCTATTTTACTGAAATTGTTGTATATTATCTTAAACAGCATTGTGGAAGCAACTCCTGACGTCATTCTCCGTCATCAGTAATGGCGCCCGTATCATGGATACCAGTGATCATGTGACTAACACAATGTCGTCTGTACACGGAATACGAGTTCTTTCTATATGGTGGATGATTCTAGGCGAAAACCTTATTTTAGAGACGGACTATCTAAGTGAGTATTTCCCAGCGTCAATTTAGTTTATTTAATGTCCATAATAAGTTTTGAACTGTCTCTGTCACCAAAGGCACTACCACAAAACATGGTGTTTTTTCATACATTGTCATTGAAACTAGCCAATTACCCATTGGTAAAGTACAAGATGTGTTGTATTTTCTCAAAAATTTGAAAAACTGGGCTTTTTATGAATTTTACCATAAGCGTTATTTTACCATAATCGTTGGAGTTCAACATTTACAGGAAAGCTTAAACCTTACATAAGTTAAGCTTGGTGGTGGTGGTGGTGGTGGTGGTGGTGGTGGTGGTGGTGATGGTGGTGTGTGACGGTGTGTGCCTGTGGGAGGGGGTTCGGTATATCGAGACTTTGGAATTGGCATTGAAATGACAAAAAACTCTTACGCTAGTGACGCCAGCCCGACGACGTGTTCTTGATAACTGTAGTTATGTCATCAATCTATGTGGTATGCTTAACCCTTTCCTTGCATTTGTTTATAAGTGTACATTCGCTCTTTTATAAATTCATTTATCCAATTTCCCCTTTTTGTTTTTATTTCCTGTTAGTTAATCTTCTTGATATTAGGAGGATATTGGAAATTATAATTGCACAACTTGCTGTATATTTTACATATGCTGAAGATTCCTTCTTCTTGATTAGGTAACATCTATATATCCTGTGTCTGTCTGTCTGTCTGTCTGTCTGTCTGTCTGTCTGTCTGTCTGTCTGTCTGTCTGTCTGTCTGTCTGTCTCACTGATTATATGACATCCTGTTATTGGGCTATGCCTAATGGATGGTAAATAAATAAATAAATAAATAAATAAATAAATAAATAAATAAATAAATAAATAAATACTTTGGACCGCTGCTTGGACAATGAATGTGAAACAAGATGCAGTTTGGTGTTTCTAGATGATCGTGCGAAATCATAAAATGTCACCCCACAACCCAAAGTTTAGGACAATGACTTTAATGGCCTTGAACGGTGTTCAATTGAGTTTTAGACATTTTCACCTGAATAAAATAGAAATTATTAAACTCAGTTTGTGCCACTTCGATTGTAATCGATGTGTATAATTTAAAATAATCTTTTTTTCCCTTCACAGTGGTCTCCTAGTAACCTATTACTCACTGTCGAGATTGAAAACAACGGGGAAAGAAAACTGGGTTTACTATTATATACATCGTATATGGAGGTAATGTCAATGTAGAAAGGGTGCTCTATTTTTCAAGATACAGAAGTTCAAGGGTCAATCTATCATTTGATTTCAAATTTGTTTTTGTTCTCACTTTATTTTTCTTTTGTTAAATGAATTTCTTAGAAATTGATGTGTGTTGACTGTGAGAAATGTGAACATTTGCTGTTGTTAATCAGGAAAGATACAGAACTGTGCATTCAGTCTTTAATGACAATTAGATGTTATTCAGGCCTAATATATTTTCTCTTCAGCTAAGGGAAATACGAGTGACCTAAGGGGCCTTTGTCACTACGAGTCGTGAGACGTGACAAGTAGTGACAACCCCTTAGGTCACGAGTATTTTCCGGCTGAATGAAGAAAAATATTGGAGAATGACATAATTATACCAGCGCCAGTAATATCAAAGAAAGAAACGGGTATAAAAATTCTGATCGTTTTGACGCGTATTTCGACTCGGAATACAGCAGAACTGGTGACGTAGACACGCGTTGTTGTGACGTAGAACGACCAGAGTGTATATTCTATATTTTTGTTCAACTTGGCTTGTACATGGTGTAAGGGCGGCCCTTTTTATTTTTCTGTTTCTCATCTCCCGACCGACCCTAATTTGCAGCTCCGACATCAGAAAAAAAAAGTTTTTTTATTTCCGACCGACCCCTGAGCACAGCAAAATTGTAAGGTTCCCCATGGCGTCTTGGGCCAGTTCTGCCGAGGCCACGACCTTGCGACATTGGCCCCCTAAAATTACAAATGAAGCAATAATTTTCCCACCTTGCGTCGCTTTGGCGCATTCATTTTACGGCAGACATCAAAATTATCTAAGTCCACGGCCGGACCAGGCCAGGCTCTGACTCGACGTGAATCCCACAAGAAGTATACTGACTGCGTAAGGGAAAGTTTTGTTGACATCATATAAGATACAGTGACAACGCGCAGTTCTATTGTTAACATAAAAAATGCCACAAAAAGATCAACTTTGATAAACTTAATCTACAAATTAAAACATTAGAGGGATTAGATGAGACGTCGAAATGGACGTCTCTCGTCACATGTTTTGTCTACTGTCACTGTCGTGACCTCTGACCTAATCACTGACGTGTGCGAAACACTGAACTTGCTACCGGAACATCTATCTGCCATGCCACAGCTCAGAAGCCTTCGTGAACCAAATTTATGGGACAGGTTGTGATTTTCATTTGTTGATGGGTTAAATTAAATGAGTACATGTGTATTTTGATTCCGAAAAAGCTGTGTGAGGGGATCGTGTTGCATGATGTTGACAGTGCTAGTGACACATGTGAATGTTGGGCACTGAATCAATGCGTAATCACTGGCATGGCCACTATAGACGGCCGATGCATGTGCGCCCGGTCAGACATGAAGAACGAACTTGTTGTGCAAATCAGAAAACAATTAATGTAATATTTACAGAGCATCCCAACTTTGACTTTGTTGATAGTTTTAGTTAAAGATTCAAGTTCTGAGTTTCAAGGACACCTAATGTCAGCTTTCCGTATCATTGCAAGTTTACGGTACGTAACTATTCTGTCATTTGATATAGCAGGACCAAATCATGATACACAGCCAGTAACGGTTAATTAATAAAAAAATAAATTATTTTAAAGTTTGTTTGACTATTATTTGTAAGTTTTTCGTTCACATTTGGTACTTTATAAAGTCAGGGATTTTTTTCTTCAAAATGTCATGAATTTGAAGAGGGAATGATAAACACAGCAGTGTACTAACAATTTTAAAAATGAAACAAGTGGTTACAAGTTTAGGATTTCTCAAAGTTTTCATTCAATCATATGTTCACTGTGACTTATTTTGAAGTTGTTCATTGTCCTTGTCTGAAAAAAGGGAATTATAAATTTTAGCACTGCTATTCATTGATATTCACATTAAAAATTGTGACTACCTGGCTGTCCAATCTTTCTAAACAATATATCATTCATATATATATAAATATATATATATATATATATATATATATATATATATATATATTACATAATCTTAAAATATATATATATATATATATATATATATATATATATATATATATATATATATATATATATATATATATATATATATATATGAATGATATATTGTTTAGAAAGATTGGACAGCCAGGTAGTCATATATATTACATAATCTTAAAATAAACCTAAAATTACATAATCTTAATTGCCTTCTTTTTCTAAGGTGTACTGTGTAGTACACAATTTTCAAAAAATAGCTTACTGGGAACTGTTATTATGAATGGAATTTTTTTATGTTGTTAGGTAATGGTCTATACGTAATGGAATATCTCAGACCACAGTATCTCTATAGTGGTCTGAGATAATTTATATGAATATTTCATAAACAATAATAATTGACCCCACTCCCTGTCAAATGACACCACTTTTTGGAACCAAGGGGCCTGTGTCCCCACTTGTTGGAAACCTTGGCAGAACACCGCCGTCTAACCCCCCCCCCCTTTCACCCACCCACCCACCCAACCCCTTTGTTACGTCAGAGCAGCATGTGTCTTTCATCATGGCAGAAGCCGTTGAGGTTTGATGAGGGACAGGGCTCAAAATTAATGCTGTCACGCGGTACATTTTGCTGCAATGTAATAATAGCTCAGAATATTTCCATCATTTTCAAAATTATGCTTAAAATTGGTAAAAGTCATACTGCATTCCTAATTTCTTGACCAGTTTTTAGCTTTAAATCAGTTGTATTATCAGGGAAATGACCGACTCCATAGCGTTTCATGACCCATGACATGCATGACCTTTGAAGACATTCCGATGTTTACATTATTACTTTTAATTACTTTTAAACAGTAAATCCCAAAGGGGTTCTGAGTTCTAGAAATGTTTGACATGTTATCTGGTGGATTATTTTGACAAGTTCACACTGAAGAAAAATGTTTCATAGAAGTAATGGTTTATATAAATGAAAATTCATCTAGCACACTGATGACAATCACGTAAGTGTTTCAAAAAGTTACATACTAAAGTTCAAATTGGATAACTTGAAAACATTGTTAGCGATGGCAATGCCACTTTGATTAATAGGACGAATGTATTAGTACTCCTGATAAAATCACACAATAGTTCATGGCTACAGATATACACCCATCAGGATGATAAGTATTTAATCATCTTCTTACAAAGTTGTTCTACAGACTTGTCAACCTTGCTAAAATGAAGGAAAGAGACTTGTAACAAGGAATTCAATAAAGAGAAGAGAAATGAAGTTGTATAGAGACTAACAGGACAGAAAGGACAGAGAATAGAACTGAAAAAATACATTTTTTTTCTTGCCCCCCCCCCCCTTTTTTTTTTATTTCGCCCGCCCGACCCGCCTGACTATTCCATTGGAGATGAGAAACAACAAAAAAAAAACCTCACCCTAAGCTTACTATAATGATTGTTGTCTTAATCGTGTACGTGTGCAGGCTAGGCACTTTTTCTGGAAGGAAAAGTGAAAAATGGCCAGTACGGGGCTCGAACCCGCGACATTCGCGTTATTAGCACGACGCTCTAACCAACTGAGCTAACCGGCCGAGCGATGATATTCTTGAACCACGCCCATTGGATCTGTTACTAAAGCTTGTACGCATGATGTTGTTCTCGGCTTTTAATAGTGATATCTGCAGTTCAGTCTCTAAATTTGAAATCAAATGATAGATTGACCCTTGAACTTCTGTATCATTTAAGAAACACAACAAACGTTCAATACACCTCATTGCTTAAACAGACAGAACAAATGCACATAAGCTTACAATTAATAATTACAACGCATGAAAGAAGTTACAAGCATTTAAAAAAGCACTCATTGGAGAGCGATTGAACTGTATTTGATACAACACCTTTTTTAAATTTATTTGTTTATTGTTTGTGTTCTCACTTTATTTTTCTTTTGTTAAATGAATTTTAATTTCCAAGCTGTCAGTCTGACACAACCATGACGCCGCATTGCATAATCACACTGAGTTCTTCTTTGTGGCCACAAACTCGACTAGTTCTAAAGAACTATTTTTGTAGCCCTAGCCAGAAAAGTTTGTGATTCTCTACATTATCTATTTAATTTAGTGGCTCTTTTGACTTGTAAATTTTGATATGTTGTACATTTGTAGATGTATTTTGTATTTTGTAAGCCTATAATTTCTGGCACTATAAAAGTTATTATAAAAGTAGTTAATCTCTATACAATTTGAAATTACTCGGGCAGAGGATTACATCAGAATTAATAGCACAGCTAAAATAAGACCATTTACAACAGTTTCCCGATCGTTCAATCAAATTGTATGCTGGCTTTCGTCTTTAAAAAACACGCCACAAAAATGGTGATTGTGTCTTGAACAAACGCGACTAAGAATACGGAAAGCGTTGTTCTAACAAACTCTTTATTCAGATACTTTTTTACTGCAGTGTAAAATGATCAGAGCTGAGTGCAGTCGAGTCGAACACTACTGGCAGAAAGTTCCAAACACTGCACTGTAGAAAATGTACGAAGTAACGAAATATTAGCTTGGTAGTGTTACAAAAACATTTCATCTAACGTTATAAATTCAAAGAATTGACAGCCAACAACTTTTGGGCTACAGACCAACCCTAAGTATAGAGTTCTACTAGATTTAACTGGTATGGTATTACGGTCGCGTGACAACGTGTCAGAACTGGGTCAGAATCGAGTGTGACGCACTCGACGCATCTTTATAGACTTTATCTGAACAGCTATCATGGTAGATCGATTAGTATTTGAGGACGCTGATGTTACGATCCATGTCATTATCTCCGTTCTTTGCCCTAGATTTCGAGTATGTGTGAATGTAGCATATACTGTAGCATGGCACTAGACATTGGTTGAATAATGTATTCGATAGGGGTCAGTGTTGGTACAACAATAGTATAATACCATTTGTATTTCTCTGACGTCAGCAACGGCCGGTTAGCTCAGTTGGTTAGAGCGTCGTGCTAATAACGCGAATGTCGCGGGTTCGAGCCCCGTACTGGCCATGTCTTTTTCCTTTTTTTTCTTAGTTCGTTTTATTTTTATTTTCATTTTCTATCAACCAACCTTGTTTTATTTTGTTGTCATTTATGTTTTTGGTCACTTTTTGTCCAACTGCACGACGTAGGCGTATATCCTACCATAATTCATAAAACGCTATGTTTTCTTTTCAGGCTGACACCCACGTATTACCTTGCTCTGTTCGGCTATATGTACCTAGTTGAGTATTTTATTGACGGGCCTTTCAAATACTACCATTATCAAGATGTAGAAATATGCTACAAAAACTGGTGGACTAATGTTCTTTACATCAATAATCTGTATCCATATCCGGGGACCATTTTGGAACAGGTCAGTCGTGACATTTCATTCTAGGCGTGTAGAGGGCGCCCGACACGGAGCATCTTACCGAGTCGACGCTCGCGCTCCGCATAATATAAATGAACCAGGTCGTCAATTTACTAGTAGTGTTCCAAGGGAAGTGATGAAATTATTTTACAAATGAAAATTTCTACTCACAGGATCATGTTTCTTTTTTGGAAGTGAACCCCAAATTTTCACTGATATGTCTCGTGACTAGCATTTTCAGGGGTGTACACATGTGTTGACTATAGGCCAACAGTGTACGAGACGTCCACGTGCATCGAAAGTTTAAGACGAGTTAGCTTCAAAAAATTGCTTGATAACGTGAGAACATTTTCTTTCTTAGCTTTGACTCGAAGGTTCTTGACATTCGTTTTTGTCTCCGGTGCTATTTCTGCAACATATGCACCATACTGTGAAAAAGAAGAATCGATCCTTCCGACTACGAGACATTTCATTACTTGCATACAGAATGTTCTATAGTTATGGTGTGCGTTCAATTATCACATGTTTGTACCACTCTATAACCGCGTCTTTGTAATACTAAACACATATTTTTCAATGCATGCTTCAGAACTCATTGTTTTCAAAGGTTAAGCTTAGAGTCTTCAGACAGATTTGTGTACGGAATTAATGTTGACTCTCTTAGAGAAAACCAAACGTTAAACTAATGACAATACTGAGCGCTCAAACCGCAAGGTTTCGGCATTTTATAATTCTTGCCCACCCCTCTTTTTTGACAGTGTGGACTTTGGTGGTGGTTCATTGCCTGTTTGATGCAGTTCTACATTGTAACGCCAATTATCATTGTTCTGTTACACAAGTAAGTTCGCAATTTCTCTCTCAGCTTTACTGAATAGGAATATATATATATATATATATATATATATATATATATATATATATATATATATATATATATATATATATATATACGCTCTGCCACTGCGGTATAGAGCACTGTCTTAGCAGATTGATACTCACCGAGTTATATATATATATATATATATATATATATATATATATATATATATATATATATATATATATATATATATATATATATATATATATGAATGCTATAAATGAGTGTAGTTCATAGAGAAAGTGCTTTAGTTAAGTGTTTCTCGATGTATTGATATAATGATTTGTCTGCAGACGCAATCATTGGAACCATATGTGTTATAGTGTGGTTGGGGTACATTTTCCCGGGCACCAGCATCGCTCCCATAAAAACACAACACTATCACTTTTAATACGGAGTCCAGTGTATAGGGGTGTACACAGCAACGAATCATACAGTAATGTACAAAATCATCTTGAGGCAAGGTAACTGATATTACAGAATCAATTAATATTTATTTTTTTAATTTTCAGATGGCCCGTGGTAGGTCTTTCAACTATTGGTGCACTCATAGCCATGTGTATAGGCTGTACAGTGGGACTGGCAGCTTACTACGACATTCCTGCTAGTTTTGTTCAGATCTTCCAAGGGTAAAACACACAATTGATGTTAGACGTTGTTTGGAAAGAGAGAGAGAGAGAGAGAGAGAGAGAGAGAGAGAGAGAGAGAGAGAGAGAGAGAGAGAGAGAGAGAGAGAGAGAGAGAGAGAGAGAGAGAGAGAGAGAGAGAGAGAGAGAGAGAGAGAGAGAGAGAGAGAGAGAGAGAGAGAGAGAGAGGTGTAAATATCAATATGCAAATACAGTACACTGGAACTGGTCAATGATATACCTACTTTTACCATCTTTGCATGTAGGTACGTTGTGCTGGACGATCTTACAGATATATTTGATCAATACATACATAGTAAACCATATACACGTATGACACCTTACTTAATTGGAATGATAGTAGCATATATATTGGTAAAGTATGGTACAGATATCAAGATAAACAAGGTAACTATAGAATTTTGTACTAAATGTGGGAATCTGGACAGTGTGTGCAAACGCGAAAATTTGTTACACTTATAAATGATCAAAAACTGTCATATTGTAAAGTTGGTGACAAAAAATATCTTTTATATAATATAATATAATGTAATGTAACTTAACATAAAATAATATAACGTAAAATAATCTAACATAGTATAACATAATATAACATAACATAACATCATAAATTACATAACATAACATAAAATAACATACCATAACATATTGTAAATTATAACCTAATGTAACGTAACGTAAGGTCATGTAATGTAATGTAATGTAATGTAACTTAATGTAATGTAATGTAATTTAATGTTAAGTAATATAATGTAATGCAATGTAATCTAATCTAATCCGATCTAATAAATATATATTGTAAAAACTCACATTATTCATTCTTCTAAGATCACTTTTGGTTTCTTTCCAACTCATAACGGTGTAAGTGTATTTCTTCCCTTGGGTACCAGCACGGTGTATCGGTCCATCCCCAACCATCTACCGTGCCTATCTACCGTCCTTTCCTACCTACCTACGTATCTATCTATCTATCTACCTACCTACCAACCTATTTGCATGCTTGTCAGCTTGCTTGCCTGCCCGCCCGCCCGCCTGTCTGTCTGTGTCTGTTTGTCTGTCTGTCTGTCTGTCTGTTTGTCTGTCTGTCTGTGTCTGTTTGTCTGTCTCCATGTTGGTCTGTATGCAGATGTCTCTAAATCCATCTATCTCCCATTCTTGTCTTTCTCATGTCTTCTTTATCTATTTATTAGTGGTTGAATATCACATGTTGGTGTGTATTTGGTTTTATCTGGTTGGCTACTGTTTTTGGTTTATACTGGACCTTTGAGGGCGTTGAACTTTCCAGAGGTGTCACGCTACTTCACCACGCATTCTCCAGGTTTGGCTTTTCACTGGCTGTGGCTTACTTTGTTTTTGCCTGTGTCACTGGCAATGGGGGTAAGTTATATCAAATGAATTAAAAAAACAGCCGTTGGGCTTGATAACTAAAGACTTCGCCCTGTTCTTTCGATGACGAAATAGTAGGACTCACAATACGGATCAGTATGAACGAGTCATTCAAAGATATTTTTGTTATGACTGCAAATTAAATATAAGTTTTGTTGCTCATTGGCCATTTAGCTCAGTTGGTTACATTACATTACATTACATTACATTACATTACATTACATTACATTACATTACATTACATTACATTACATCACATTACATTACATCACATTACATCACAACACATTACATTACATCACATTACATTACATAACATTGCAATTGCATTACATTACATTGCATTACCCTACCTTACCTTACATAACATTACATTACATTACGTTACAATACATTACATTACATTACATCACATCGCAATTGCATTACATTACATTACATTACATTACGTCACAAAATGGCATTGCATCAAATAACATTACATTGCTTTATACCACATAACATAACATAACATAACATAACATAACATAACATAACATTACATTGCATTACGTTACATAAAGTAACATTGCATTGCACAGTGCATTATAACATCATATAGGACTACATTGAATTGCCTGTAAAACATCACATTGCATGACCATGCAGACGGTGATATAAACATACATATAATTTTATAACACAATATTGTATATTTTCAGGTGTTGTTAATTCATTCCTATCATGGAAAGCCTGGGTTCCTTTGAGTCGTTTATCATTTGGTGCTTACATGATGCATGGTATTGTGATCAATATATTCCTCTACAACCGAGATACGTTGATTTTCCTCAGCTATCCAAACACGGTAAGACCTGAAAAATATAATACCAGTATAAAGTAATATAAATCACACATTATTTTTGTTAATTTTTGGCCTCTCATTGGACACAAGGAAAACCAATAATATTATGATAGTTGTCCTTCATCAGCTATCTAGGTAGTATTACCATTGTTTAAACCACTCAGTAAGTTAATAAAAATGTGTGTTCATAGCAATTTATAATTTTTGCCATATTATTTTCTCGTACTATATATTGTACACATTTTAAGTCTATGTATCATGATCAAATGCAATGATAAACAACAAATAGAAGAGAACAAGCAAACCAGAGTGACTATAGAGTTTCAATTACTACCAAACCAGAGTGGATATAGAGATTCAATTACTATCAAACCAGAGTGACTATAGAGTTTTAATTACTATCAAACCAGAGTGACTATAGAGATTCAATTACTACCAAACCAGAGTGACTATAGAGTTTCAAATACTACCAAACCAGAGTCACTATAGAGTTTCAATTACTACCAAACTAGAGTGACTATAGAGTTTCAAATACTATCAAACCAGAGTCAATATAGAGTTTCAATTACTACCAAACCACGTTTTTTGTTACGAATTACACAAAACAAAATACTGATACTGTTCGCATGCAAGCATATAAAATGATACATTTTATCTCATTGTAAACACAAAACATCACTGTTGGATGAAAAAAGCTGGTGTTCACGGTAAGATAAAGTGTAACATTTCATGTGAGTGGTCACATGCTATCATTGCCTGTATTTTGTTTGTGTATGTAGGCCTAATTGGTAACAAAAACATTGTGTGATGTATAAAAAAAAATAGTGAAACTCTATAGTCTCTCTTGGTTGGTAGTAAGTTTAGTCAGCTAATTTCAAAAGGGAAAGTGTTTGGAACGGAGACTCTATACATATTATGTTAACTTATTTCCATTTTCTTCCAGCTGTGGTTGTTGCTTAGTACCATTTTCCTGTCATATTTTGCGGCGTTTTTCTTCGTCATGGTAACCGAGAAACCTTTAGTGAGATTGGAACTAGTACTGTGGAAGAAATGGAATACAAGTAATGATACACAAATGTAACCATTGCTGTGTTATTTGTATAAAATGTGATTTTATATGACCAATGACAAAAGAGATGTAACCATATTCTGCTATTTGCCTAACATATGACTAATCTATCCAATGGCAATATATATAACCATACTTAGCCTCTTGGATAAGATATGATATAGTCTCGGTTTTAGACCAAGCAAAATAAAAAATAATGGAAAGTGGACCTCATTTTAGACTCTTCAACTCGAAAAAAACATCCCATTTTAGACCAAAAGGGCTAGAAAATGCACCCCAAAGGGCGGCACATATACGTATACTCATATAAGGGGAGTATCCCCCTTGGGGAGGTCTCGTAGGCACTGCACCCAGCGACGAGAGTCTGGGTAACCGAGACTAGATATGATACCATTGTGGCCATATTTTTTATTTGCATAACATGTGATTAATCTGACCAATTACAAGAGAACTGTAGCCATATTTTTTTATTTGCATAATCTATGCATAACATGATTAATTTGACCAACGGCAAGGCACACACAACAAGTGGTCAGACATTTTTATTCTATTTTTAACCTCATGCAGGAGGTTAAATACTTTTGAAAGTATCGGAAATGGGGAGTGTGTGGAATGCAATTTGTCCCTATTGCATTGATTTTTATTGTAACTATTTTGTGATAGCCCGACCCAGTACTATGACAAATATTGCATTTTGTTCCCTAATCTTCAAACTTGTCCTTTTTTGTATTACTTTCTTGCCAACTTTTGATTTACAATTTGTATTATGCTTTAATAAAGTTGCCGATACTTTTTCAAATCAACCAAGCTTCTTGTTTTTCCTTCTTTTCTGCCCAAAATAACTTCAGGAGTATGTTTGTCTTCCAGCACAGGGAAATTGAAGTTGCCCTGGCTTTTCATTCAATGTGGGACAAAGTGTCTTTTTTTTTTTGTATTTAAGAATCTTTTTCTTTATTTCCATTTTGTGTCTTTGTTACATAAACGTTGACACATTTCAACTCTACACTCTCAATAACAGATAGAGACATCACACATGGCAGTATCCTTTACCGAATCAGTGATATTATTCTTGCAGAGTACAGTAGTATGGCAACCGAGGAGGATCATGATAGCAAAAACCAATTTTGATTTTAAAAAAGAAAAGAAGAAAAAAGTTTATTTCATATCAATTTGCATTTGCAAATCAATTTCCAAGTTAAATTCATTTTCATTTTTTTCATTTTTTAAAAATCAAAATTGATTTGTGATATCTTGAGCCTCCTCGGTTGCCGTACAGTAGAAATAGACTTCTGCTGAAAAAATTACACATTGACTTAATGATTTTAATGACTTCAATTGTTTACTTTCCAACTGATAATCAACATCATTACTTGTCTGCTCTACCTTCCAACTGTGCATGGCAGCTCTGTAATTGCAAGTGTTGTTTTGAAGTTGGACGGCGTGAGAGTAAAATGCTATTGTAGGTACCGAGAATCCACTGCATTTCACTGATTTGTTATGATATTACTTTCCAATGGTGGCAGTGGTGGGATATGGTGGCCAAAATCACAAAATAATTCAAAATTTAGATAAAAAATGACAAATAATTAAAAATTTTTACTACAAAGGTGAAAGGTCAAACTTCAATACAAACCAGATGACCTAATCACTCTAGTCTAAAATGTTTAAAGTTTATTTTGTCAAATTTAAAATCTGAGTATCACATATCAAAATTCTTAAGGTATTCTTGTAAAAGACTAAAAATGATACATTTCTCTTTTATAAAATGTTATAATACAAAATTCCACAATTCTTTTCTAGTACAAATTATGTTTTCTTAAAAAAATGCATTGAATATGTTAGTACTGATGTTTATAAATCTTTCATGTCAAAACACTTGGTAAGTCTCTTTATACAATTTTTAATATTCATAGAAATGTAAATGAAATTTGATAATTACTAAACATATAGTTTACACTTACTGACTGGCTATGAGGGCACTAGTCGATGTCTATAGCCAGGTGGGCTGTTATACATCAATGATTTTAATCTAACTGATAATCAACATTTCAACTTGACTACTTCTACATCCCCATTGTGCACGGCCAGTAACACTGAAGTAAAGTACTTTCTGTATGTGCTACACTCATTTATAGCATTCATATCAAGTGTAAAAGTATACTTTTTCAATTGGTTTATTTACAAGCCTAGCATGTGGCCTTTCTAATGTGGTCAATTAGCAAATGAAAAAGTATACTTTTATACTTAATATGGATGCTATAAATGATTGTGGTACATACAGAAAACGCTTTACTTTGGTTGTTATGGGTTGTACTTGATATGGATGCTATAAATGATTGTGGTACATACAGAAAACGCTTTACTTTGGTGTGATGGGTTGTAATTGTTTCTTTTTGCATTAAATGTTGTCTGAGGGTGTGTATTAAATTTCGTGTTACATGAGTGAAACACCAAGCCGACATCATTTTAGCTGTACTGACCTGATGATACTCTGTCAACAGGGTAAAAGCAAGTCAGAAGTTCAGAACTTTTGGAAACCCTTTGAGTTGAGTTATAGAGACCACCCAATTCTCATTTGTCCTTAAAGTGCCCATATGGATGAGGATTGGGTAGTTATTTTGGATTTTTAATTCATACATTAATTTCATCATGGCTCCATACTTGAAAAATCAACATAGACTAAGTCTGTGTTTGTAACTCAATAAATTGTAAAACATTAATAAATGTGTAAAATGTTTATTATTGCACGTACAATAACAAACATTTCATGCATTTGTTTAGGTTTTTGCAATGCATTGAGTTAAAAATACAGATTTGGTCTATGTAGTTTCACATTGATTTTTCAAGTATGAAGCCGTGATAAAATTAATTTATGAATTATTAAAAATTTCAAAATAAATACCCAATCCTTATCCATATGACCACTTTAAGTATCACAGTAATAGGTTAAAGTCATTATTGCATTGGGTTGCTCATTTTCGGTTATGTGTACAGCTACACAAATATGTTTACTTACAGGTGATTCAATATTGTTCAGGATGTATAAAATTATGAGTAAGTCACTATATTTAAGAAAAAATTCAAAAATTGTTTCAGTTGCACTTGTGCCCTATTTTGATAAATTACTTCAGATTTCAGCTGCGTACAGTAGTTCTGTCCGACACTATGAAATACAACTTTTACAATTCAAATAAAAGTTGTAATTCATCTTCTTTGTTAAGAAAAAGTCATGAAATCATGTGACAACCAATCCAAGATCATGTGGACCCAGTCTTGAGGTTTGATTGGTCAAATCTTCGTCATTCAATGTTGAATATATGGACTGCTCCAGATAACCTTTGACCTTGGTTGCTGTGGACAGCTGACACAATTAGATTGTTGCCCTGATGGAAAGATAGGTGTAGTTTATTACAGTGACTTGCAGATTAAATGAATTACAAATAACATACAGAATGAATAAAGATCTGTCTCAGTCTCTCTTACAAGTCATTTTTTTGTCAAAATAATATGACAGAACTAAGTTTTCCAAAAATATTTTAGCTGGATTGTGTGCCCAAGGTACACACTATTGTGAATGTGATCAATTATAGTAGCAAAACGGAAATGACTGCAACATAGATTGAGGTGTCCTTCACCTTCAAGAACAGGTGTTGACATAAATGTACAATTCTCAGTACGGACTTTCATCCATCAACCTGCTGATATATACTTCATTATGATATGAATCTAATGAGATAATTTGATCATGTGAATGTCTGCTGTATGAATTCAATTACAGATAAGTGTCCCGTGATGGGTGTTGTTTCCTCACATGTTGCACCATATCTATGGAATACATGCCACTGGAAACCAAAATGGTCATACCTTCAGAATGTTTATATATTTTTAAAAGCCCTTCAACTTGTAACTGTACAGCACCTGTGAACTCTATAGTCTTTACTATGAATTGGGTGCTAGTGCTATGTAAATAGATCGACTGATTGATTGATTGATTGATTTATTAATTGACAAATTCTTTTTGGACAAGAAATGTAGTTGTCTGAAACAAAAAAAGAATGAGCAATCTGTCCTGTCTGTAGATACAAATAGTCACCAAGGACTCATCAGTTGATGTTACATAAATGTTTCCCCAAACAAGTCCCCAGAAATGAGTAACTGTTTTTGAACCCGGTTGGCAAACCCATTTTGAAAATTATCTATGTATCCCCCCTCCCCCCAGCAGAATGTTTGTTGTTACTTACAGCTATCTACTTCGGAATTCCCACTAATTCACCTTGTCATATTATGGGGATCAAAAAACTTAGCTAAGACATATTTAATAATCTTCAAAGTATACATGTACAGTTGGTCAGTCAATTTTTAAGATAGTAAAAATTATAATGTAGAGAACTGCGAACTCAAAATTTAGCCTATACACACACAACATGATCTGCTAAGCTTTCGATAAGAACTTTCAAAACTGCAAACTGTCAGTCTTGTTCACTCTATCATAGACAAAAATAATAATAAGTGAATTTATAACGCACTGTCCTCCTGAGAGCTCCAGGCACAGACACAGAACTACTTACAAAATGAAAGAAATACTGATGGTACTTTTTATTTGACTATGAGTAAATTGAGAATTTCATCCTTGAACAAAAGAGTACAGGTCAGGCTTGAAAAACACACACACAAAAGAATACTATTGCCCTAGAATTAGAAGCATTAATTGTGTGTGTTTTATCGCTTTAGTCACATGTTTACTGGCAGTCTCCCAAATGTTATCAGTACAGAAGTGGGCATATCTGTCTGTCTGTGTCTATCTACAGAAATATGTCAATGATAGTAGTTATCTAGTCTTTGTTAATAACGTATCATCCACATTCATCACTAATGTTATCTTTTAATTGGTTGGGGGCAAGGGTTTTTAGTTATTGAGACGTAAACTTTGATCACTTTGTTAAGCAAGGTAGACATGTAACATGAAAAGTAACAAGAATTTGATCAAATGTGGTTTTTACAAAACACATTTATTATACTATTATATTCTTAGAAATTGAAAAGAGTGTATGGTGTTGTCACATTTGTTTTTTAAGAAATGCTGAAAGTACAACATGCAATCCTGAAATTTTTTAATGAAAATTACGAAAAATTCATTAAGAGGCATATGAGCTAACCACTCGGCCACCGACAACCCAACTTCATGTAAAAGATAATGGCTGTGTGGCAGGATTAGGGTGAAAGCATTCACAAAATATTCTCTATCCTATCAGGTCCCACAATTTACAGCTAGGTTGTCTAAGGCACAATGGTGGTTGCCAAAGGACTTTTAGCTATTCACAAATAAACAACAGTGGTGAGACTCGAACCAGCAAGTTGTAGATCCAAGCTGACCACTTGAAGCATTAAACCATCAAGAGAACACAGAATAATCACCTACCTTTGCATGTCTTAATACGGCTATGTTACTACCAAAACGGCTTCCTGTCTGAAAAAGATAATTATAAATTCATTATCATGTCAAACTTTCTTAAAAGCCTACGAGTCAATCCCAGGTTCTCACATGAGTATTATCTTTAAAGGCCAAGGTTTCAATCTCAGGTTCTCACATGATCAGTTGCGCAATAATGTTTACAGAGATCATTCATTTGTTCTGGACTAACTTTTTTTGTTTAACTCTACCAGACTGTGCAACTGTCTCTTTTAATTTCAAGGTTAACGTTGATAACTTTCTCATCCACATATTTGCTTATTACATTTTTAATGATAAAATATTTATAATTTAAGTTATTTTAGACATTTTGTTGGTTGCTTCTTTGTGTTCATAGATATCCAGAGTAACTCTTGACTCAAAGCAATGGTTTCATAAATAGTGAAATTACAAAATAGCCTACCTCATCTGTACCATATTCTGCATAGGCCTACAAAATAGAAAGAAATATTGATAATCACCAAAGAGGGCAGTATAACAAAATTTTTCGAATCTGACTATAGAGGGCGCTATCACAAAATTTCTCTAACACTTTACTCTCAGGTTTACAAAGTAAAGTTTGTCACAATCTAAGTTTAGTAGATTAATGAATAAAAGATGATTCCATCTTTAAAGAAACCCTGATGGTTATGACGATTTGAATTTCAGCTTTAGAATAATAACAACTAATCTCAAAAAGGAAATGGTTTGTGAAGTGTATCAATTCAGAAGATCAAATCTTCCTCGGGACCTACACAAATTTTACTAACTTTTAGTTACTTCATTCTATAATGTATTCAGAAATGTTCTAGAAAATTTTCTTTTAGGTGTTACAATCAGTTCTAAAAGTTGTTCAAATAAATAATAAATTCATTCACACTGGACAAACCCAAACTCACACTTTAATTTCTACAATGATTTTATACATATAATTATGGTCTAATAAAATATCTAACCTTGTGAGCTGGACATGGTACTACAGGTTCCTTAGATCCACACTCTCTAGTGATGTCATCCATTGCCAATGACTGTCCTCCTTTATAGATATACACACGACCTTCCTCTCCTAAGACAAAATAACATAGATAAGGGCATGAATATTAAGTACTTTGAAAATTATCTGTGACCAACATCCTTCATAGAACATGGTCAGTTTAACTCAGTCGTTTATTGTACTGAGACAGTGGAATGCCTTTACTAATTCCACCAGACTATGCAACTTTACAATATTTAGATGTCATTCCCCTATACTTTTCTTCGTTCAGCCTTGGAAAATAAGAGTAACCTAAGGGGCCTTTGTCACTAATCGTCTAGTGACTCGTAGCGACAAAACCCATAAGTCACGAGTATTTTCCGGCTGAATGAAGAAAAATATTGGAGAATAACATTATACCAGCGCCAGTAATATCAAACAAAAATTGGAGAAAGTAATGGCAATTTTGAACGTTTTGACTCATATTTCGAACACAGGAGAACCAGCAGTGACTTTAGCCACTCAGAAACAAATGGCAGTGGTGGGGCTCGAATCTGCAACCTGCAGATCTAAGCCGGCCACTCTAACCATTCACTCATCTTACTTATTGTGTATGAAACCTCTGCACACTGTCTTTTACTGCATATTGATAATACTGATCATTGTATTAAACGAAGAATTTATCCGCGATAGTATTAAGCAACTTCCTTATTTGGTAAAATAAAAACAAAGCCGTATAATCAATAAGGCAAGGATGATAAAAATTAGTGATAACCTCTATATGATTGTTGGGTAAATCTTACCTCCATACAGTTCTTCTGACAGATCATCAATACGGAATGGAGCCCCTATGATGACA
The DNA here is from genome assembly GCF_964340395.1 of Glandiceps talaboti. NCBI lineage: Eukaryota > Metazoa > Hemichordata > Enteropneusta > Spengelidae > Glandiceps > Glandiceps talaboti. The sequence goes on from NC_135565.1 coordinate 12,457,759, forward strand.
TCATCTGAAAAGAGACAAGTGATGTACTAAGTCTCTATGTAAATGGTAACCAAGATAATATGAAAACCTTATGTTTTCTTTTCTTGGTCAATTTCGAATTTTAGGATATTTATGATCAATTTAGAATTTTAATTCTTTTTTTTTTCAATGAAATATGTTTTTTTTTTAGAACTGTATTTAATGTTTCCTCAAATAATATTATGCAGTCAATTTTGAATTAAATTGCTGGCTTAAGAATAAGAATTACTTTCTTAAGATGCTGGCATTGGCTTGGCATTGGGCTGACATTTGGGCTGGTGTGTTAGACTGACATTGGCTTGGCATTGGGCTGGCATTGGAATGGTGTGTTGGACTGATGTTGGCTTGGCATTGGGCTTATATTGGATGGTGTGTTGGACTGACATAGGGTTGGCATTGGGCTTGTATTGGATGGTGTGTTGGACTGACATTGGCTTGGCATTGGGCTTGTATTGGACTGGTGTGTTGGACTGATGTTGGGTTTGGCATTGAACTGGCATCAGTTTGGTACGGGGCTAGATTAGTGTTAACACACTATACTGATACTAACACCTCACCAACATGAATTTGCAGCTGGAAGGCTCACTGTTTACACCAGCTTAAGAATGTTATTAAGGCCTCATTTGGATTGGGATTAAAATCTAGGTGTTAAAACAGTTATCCATCACAGCTATAGAAAAAGTTAGTTCAGAACAAAGAATAATCCTATATAATCCTCATGGATCCATTGATAACACTGTGATTAATGCAAAAACATGGAATCAAAACCCAGCCTTTAACACCAGACTAACAAATTGTAAATGGATTCTTGAACTTTACTGTAGACATTGAAAGTTATTAATCAAAACTAAAATATGACACAAACCTATTTGGTCTCCAGTGACATCTTCAAGTAATATCTTCTCACCATATCTACCATAGCTTCTATCTCCACTAAATGCTGTATGTGACTTGGATAGTGATGTCACATTTCTTAGTGTCACTCTACCAGCTTGTTTAAATGTTGTTGATACTCCTAATATCTTGCCTTGAATGCCTGATATAGAGAAGTAAAAGTCAATCACCATGACAGGGTGCCCTCAGTTAATATAATTATTTAAAGCCCTACATTCCTATATTCTCAGTGCTACCTTATTATTAATGTAGCCATAGCGATTACAACCAGTGACAGGCAAGTACAACTGCTGACATCAGACCGTGGACAAACGGAACCTGTTCCGAACTCGGAAAGCAAACAAATGAAATGGATTAATACCACTTGGCACAGCAAGTACAGAGACAACAGTATGGACTCGTTACACAATACCTCATATTCATGACAAATTTCAAACCTCCCTGGCATTTTATGTACATGTAAAGAAACCCTAAAACAATTATCAAACCATACATATGTACCTGTACTTCCAACATACATGTACTATACCAAGTCTAATTAGTCCAATTCAGTTGTTTATTTTCCCAGTTTGGAACAAGTTTGGCTTATAAATGCTTGCCTGTCGATGATTGCAATCCCTATGACTGATAAGATTGCACTGAAAATGTAAGAATGTTGGGCTGTAAAGTATTATTACTACATACCTATGGTATCATCTGTTACTGCCAATACATCCTCTTTGCCATTATATGGATTACCAGTTGTAACACTTGCACCAAGTTTTTGGAAGTCTACCTCACCAGTGATTTCAGAAGTCGGCTGTTTTGGCAACTCATTGCTGAAATCATATATGCTCAACTTTCCTACACTTTGAGTATCATTCTTGGAATATTTACACTTTTTCCTGCAAACAATTAAAGATGATTGTGTTTATTGACTGAATTACATTACAGGAAAAAATGGACATCAACAATAACATAGTACAACCCATAACACCAAAGTGAAGCGTTTTCTGTATGTACCACAATTGTTTATAGCATCCATATCAAGTACAACACATAACACCAAAGTAAAGTATTTTCTGTATGTACCACAATCGTTTATAGCATTCATATCAAATACAACCCATAACACCAAAATAAAGCATTTTCTGTATGTACCACAATCGTTATAGCATCCATATCAAGTGTAAAAGTATACTGTTTCAGTTGCAAATTGACCACATTAGAAAGGCCACATGCCAGGCTTGTAAATAAACCAATTGAAACAGTATACTTTTACACTTGATATGAATGCTATAAATGAGTGAATCACATAGAGAAAGTGCTTTACTTCAGTGTTACTCGTTGTGATATGAATGGTATGAACGAGTGTAGCACATAGAGAAAGTGTTTTACTTTAGTGTTACCTGTTGTACAAGACTGGTGAATGAGACAAGAACTGACTCACAAGACAACATTCTCCGATGATATGGATGATGACATGAATGATGTCTTGGTGCAAAAACACTTATATGCATAATAATATCTGACATAATTGTGCCAAGTGGTGTTAAATTGAGTTATGGCACTGGATGAGATATGACTGTCCATGGATGGACAGCTTGACGGAAGGCTGGGTGGACAGCTGAACAAATGGATGTACAGGCATGGGTCGATTCCTGTAACCCCCTCCAGGTGCCGACCATTTGGGAATATTAAGACGATTAACAGATAACATACAATGCACACATGTCTCCACTGAGATGATACAAGTAACCAGACAGTGACAAATATGGTGACACACACTATGACAACTGGGATGACAATAACTTACAATGCAAACAGTGTCTGTGTTGGAGATATTACTGTGTTGGAGATGTGGAGTCATGATGGGTGAATGGTTAGCGTGACTGGCTTGGAATCTACAGGTTGCAGGTTCGAGCCCTGTCGCTGCCTGCTGTTTGTTTCTGAGTGGCTAAAGTCCTTGGGCAAGATTTGAACCATGATTGTGCTTCAGTCAACCCAGCTGTATAATTGGGGACCTGGTAGGATGTAGGTTGCAATGTGAAGGCTTTAATCCTATGCGCTTAAATGGCTGCAATGGATTGTATGCCCCCCGGGGAGTTGAGGAAGACTAAAGGGCCGTTGTGCCGTTCTGATCCGAGCCAGGGGTAATAATTGTAAAGCGCTTTGAGCACGGTGTGGGAAAGCGCTATATAAGAACCCAACATTATTATTATTATTATATGATACAAGTAGCCAGAGTGACAAATAGGGTGACACACACTATGAAAACTGGGATGACAATAACTTACAATGCAAACAGTGTCGGTGTTGGAGATATGATACAAGTAACCAGAGTGACAAATAGAGTGACACACACTATGACAACTGGGATGACAATAACTTACAATGCCCAGTCTCCGTGTTGGAGATGATACAAGTAACCAGAGTGACAAATAGGGTGACATACACTATGACAAATGGGATGACAATAACTTACAATGCACACACCCTCCATGTCGGAGATGATACAAGTAACCAGACAGTGACAAATAGGGTGACACACACTATGACAAATGGGATGATAATAACTTACAATGCACACACTCTCCATGTTGGAGATGATACAAGTAACCAAACAGCTTTCTCCGTAGAGTTTAGTTTGACAGTTTCTACATTGACATTGTAACCAAACCAACTGTAGCTCTGTAAGGGAAAAGAAAATCTTACTGTCAGAAATATGTATGATTGACTCTATCAATGTCAATGTCATGACCTCATACACTTTCCAGAGTAGTCAGAGAACATTGGATCATCAATTTCTTATTGTTTCTCTATTTGCCCACCAGCCCACTCGCTCGCTCACTCACTCACTCACTCACTCACTAACCCACTCACCCCATCCACCCACTCACTAACACACTCACTAACATTCCCTCCCTCCCTCCCTCCCTCACTCACTCACTCACTCACTCAACTTTTGTCTGTTTGTATCAACTCTCTTTCTCGTTTGTTCACTCATACATGTATACAAAAACCAAAGTTTCTATACCTGGTTTCCAACATAGGTCAAATTGGTATCTGTAACTGGCAAAATAGTCCCACCTGAAATTAAGAGTAAACATGTATTAAGTGTGAGGAATGATGATGATGATGATGATGATGATGATGATGATGATGATGATAATGATAATGATGATGATACCAGTGATGATGATGATGATAATGATGATAATGATGGTGATGATGATGATGATGATGATGATGATGATGATGTATAGATATCTTTTCAGCAATTTGGACCATCAACGACGCCGTATGCCGCGTAGTCGACGGACAACTCCTCTTCAATTTTTAGCTACAAACAGTATAAACTCCAGTATTAAATTTACCATTTCTACATTCTAGCCACATAACGCATTGTTTCAATACAACTTTTAGCCATCATACTGCCACTTTCTTTCTGAACTTGAATAACTTACAACTTGTAGAACTCGATGTAAATATCAGTCTTCATACAGTACAACAGTATTGAATCGAACCTCGATCTTTACCATTTTTGTATATATCTTAGTATTTTGTGTACATAGGACAAATAAGCATTAAAGTTCCTTTGAAAGATGATGATGATGATAATGATGGTGATGATGATGATGATGATGATGATGATGATGATAATGATGATAATGATAATGATGATGATGATGATGATGATGATGAGGATGATGAGGATGATGATGATGATGACACTAGTGTCATGGATACCACTTACAACCAAGTTCTACAACGTTTTGGAATAACATCATAACATATTGATTACTGATACAGCCATATCATTGACAGTAACTAACCTTTGAGATTTTTACTAGCAAAGAGTACATTAACCATGCCATTCTGTTTTAAATCCTTGGTAGGAGCATACGGGGAACCAATCACCAAGTCACTAAATCCATCTTTGTTGAGATCACCAACCGATAGAGAGACACCAAGATTACAGTACTGTCGACCCTGTTTAGATACACGCACAAACATTAGTTTTTCAGGTCGAATGTAGACATTTGACCCCTAGTGTTTGAATTTTGTAGCACCCCCAACCCCCCTTCCCCGGGAGGTTTTAATACACTTTCTGAATAAATTATTAGTGCTCAGTTTACATCAAAATGATACATACTGTCTTCACTATACACAACATTTGAATTTGGTTGGCATTTAGGAGTTCTTTTTTTTTAAATTTGAAAGAACAATCAATGAATATGCATACTGGAAGAACACTGGCCCCTGTAGATGTCCCTGTGTAAAAATGGAATAGTCCACATATGCACGCTCTCACCATTGGTGGCGCTTTTTATAATAGAACATACACATACCTTACAGCTGAAGGCATTCAGATCAAAGCTAGTAATTAATTATGTAGTCATGAAAAAGTCTATTTTGGTATTTATCACATAAGCATCAATTTGACCTTTTGAACTTACCTCACATGTTATAGTGATGTCTGGTTTAGTTTTGAACGTTCCCTTTGCAGAACCAAAATAAATGTAAACTTCTCCCTATAAAATATGAGGTCATGTGATTTTATAACTCAATCATGTGACTAGACTGACCAATCAATGACAAGACTATATATATGTAACATAACATTTTACAATATTGACTACAATAAAGGGTATTTTATTTGCTTGTAGTCAACACAAATAAAACATATATCTTAACAAGTCTTCCAAGAAGACATAGACCCCCTTTCTTCATACATTACAATAGCCAGAAATTGGCTTGATTTTGATAATTGGCTCTCAAGGTCAATGTCATGGTCAAAGGTCAATATCTCAAAAGATGGCTTGCATATGATAATATAGGGGTACACTTCAATGGCGTGTCTGTGTACTACAGTTTTTAAGTTATGCATCAAATATTGAATTTTAACTACAACTATGGTAGCTAGTCGGTCAAATTTGCATATATCATAAAACAAATTGACATGCATATGTCCTGTATGGATTTTGCATGTCTGAGAAATTATGTATTATGGACGGACAGACAGAGCCCATTGCAATAGCCCTGCCTTTGGGGGCTAAAAAGTACCCAGTCTAATAAAATTGGTACCATGACAGAACTGTTCTAGAAAATAAATCACAATACACTTCTTAGAGATGGCACTTACGTTATATGTGAGTTTATCTGAATTGACAGTTGGTGCACTGATTACAAGGTCATTGACCCCATCACAGTTCATGTCTACTACTTGTACAGCACTACCAAATTTACCATTTACCTGATAAGAAAGAAAACAAATGTATATAGTATACATATATATGATTCAAGTCTTTGTGCCAGGTTTTAATGAAAGTGGAATTTATACATCTGCAGAGAAATGAAATTTATCAAACAGAGTTAGCCTTACCTTAACACCATCCAATACCATGTAAGCTTTGTGGTTCAAATCTTTGTTGACTAATGGTAGACCTGTAGCACTGCCATGTATAATGTAAACTCTGCCTTGTTGGTAGTTATTATCCATACTGTGTCCAGGTGCACCAATTACCAGATCCATAAAATCATCATTATTAATATCACCAGTGGCAAGACTCCTGTAGGAATGAGAAAACACATTTTGTAGGGTGCTGTAGTCTAATTTATAGCCATTTTTCATAAATCTATGTTAGTTGTAAAATACATTATACCTACTTAGCCTATCAAACGTGATATCAAACTTACGAAAGAAACAGGAACATTATCATGTGAGTCATGATAGATGTAACTATTGGAGGAAACAATTAACTTAATACCATCTGAACTTTGATGCGATTAGTGGAGGAAACATTAACAAGCTATTTACCATCTGAGCTGTAATGTAACTACTGGAGGAGACAAATAGCTTACTATCTGAGATGTGATGCAATTAGTGGAGGAAACAACCAACTTACCATCCAAGATGTGCAGTTTGAGAACTGACTGTATATGTAGCGTCCGGCTTTGTTAGACTATCAGCTTGTACCCTCTTTTGTTTAGGTTGAGTATCCTTTAGTAGATTATCCAATTTCATCTGTAATATCAAGAATATATTGAAATATTTTCATAAAATTCAAGAATATATTTAATAACTGGATATATTTCATACAAAATTCGTCATATGGACAAGACGATACTTTTGCCAACCAATAAAGAAACAGAATATAAATTCCAAACCTGTGACAGAATTCAGGACATTTTGATATTTTCTCTATTTACAGCATTTTTTGTGAAATCAAAAGTTTTGCTGTTTTCTTGCTTTAGTATATTTTTATCACTATTTTCTGAATCAGTATGTTTCTGTATAAAAACATAATCACAGTAAATGAATCATAAAACTGTTATATTGTGGTTTTGGTTGAGAGAACATAAAATTCCCTGATATTTGCCAAAATAAATAACTGCCACTGAATAAAAATAGCTTACAGTTCAGCTACCTCAAATTACATCAAAATGTTTTGGTTGTTATACAGTAAAGAACATTTTATGAGCTAAGTTTATACCAATTTCATTTACAATACACACACCTGCAGACGGTTGGAGGGCTTAAAATACACTCCCCTAGGGGATCTTGTTATGATGATGTCATCTCGACTGACAATACCCCCTAGGGGTGGTTTGATCAACCCTGGGTTTCTGCCTGGATGTCTTTGTTGTGGTGTTAATTCTAGTGATGTATCATTACATCTGATGTACAATGGATTGTGGGGAACATCACAGTCCCTAAAACAAAATACCAAGGTTGTTTAGGAGTTGAACTGAGCATGCTTACAAGGGATGCAGTGATTGGTCAAGGTAGCTAGAATTCCAACTGAGGGATACAGTGATTGGTCAAAGTACTTAGGATTCTTACTGAGCATGCTTACAAGGGATACTGTGATTGGCCAAAGTAAATAAGGTTCTGAATGTGCATGACAAGGTATGTAGTGACTCAATGGTTCAAATCATTATAGGATAATCATTCTGACTTCCAAAGGATAATGTGATTGGTCAAGTTACTTTCAAATGATTGATTCTGATTAAAAGAGATACTCTGATTGGTTGAATTACTTTCAAATGATTGATCAATCACACTGATTGGTCAAGTTACTTTCAAATGACAACCAGTCCAGCTCAAGACTTACTGCATTCCATGTTCAATCATATGTATGGTATTATGCCAGATATTCTGACTCCAGACAGCCATGTCATCTACTCCACCAAGGAAGAAACTCTGATACTGTTCCATTAAGAAGGGTGACTTAGACGAATACATTGGATACAGCTGAAAACGATAATATAAACAGCCATTCTTGTGAAATATAAAATGCCAAGGTTTTGGAGCCATGTGCAGAACAGGGTAGGGAAATCCATAATACTATACTATAACTTTGGCAGGGAATGTTGGGATTAGAAACACCGGGAGAACTCCGGTAGACTCTGCGTGTTTGTTAATACAAGGCGATTATGGTATTTAAGTGTGATGTCATCACCAGATATTTTCCCATCAACCCTTGCAGGAAAGCTCCAAAATGGCTGAACACATTTTAAGTGCAGTAGGGCTTTGTTTAATATACAAGATTTCAAAGTTAAAGAATTTCCAGACTCTTGATGTGGTACAGTATTAGTATATTGTATCATATTTGCATGATGAACTTGTTTGTACGTATGTTGTCATATTAACATAATGATGACCATCTGCAATGGTCAAAGACATTTTTTTCACAATATCATTATCACTGAATGCAATTAACAAATATTCATCTCAGACCACTGCAGTATTATACAAATCCTAGGGGTAGTGGTGGAGGGGGAGGGGGAGGGGGAGGGGGCATGACTGGGCATGGGGGGGGGGTGTCATAAAACCATATTTTCTCAGGACATACTGTGAAATTCTTCAAGATGCTTACCTTTGACATTATAATCTTTTCACCAACCCTGTACAAGAGAGGAATTATGATACATGTCATGAAACAAAGTAAACATTGTTCACAAACCATTAAAGCTGGTAATTGTATTTTGACTTCTAAATAAAGATAACAGAGCTAAGATGATTTCCTGCCTATGTAAACACAAACACCTCGTGGAAATATCTTCACTTGGTACCTATGAGAGCTAGATCTCCTAAAACCATCACCATCCTGACTCTATAGACCTTCAGCAGGTACTATCCTGAAACTGTCCTATATACATGTATAGTACTGCTAGGAGAACCCTTCTGAAACTGTACTGAAAGTGTCTTGAATTCTCGGTACCTGAAATAGAATATTACTGCCTAGGTGCATCATAAAAATAACAAAAATTCAATTTCTTAGGCGATGACATATTATGTATAACTTCAGCTCCATGTGCTTCACATATAGGCGTGTGTGAGATTACGTTGACCTTCTTGTTCTATTTTGACCCTCTAGCATGAGGTAAAAATGTTATTATAGATACTGAGATTTAGGACACCTGCATTAGGTCTCCTGAAACAACTTTAACTGTACTGTCTTAGGATACCCATGGGAGGTCTTCTTACATCTTTCTAAAACTGTCCTGACTTACGACATCAGTTTATACTATTTACTGTAAGGACTGTTTTAGAGGTTACTAAAACAATTCAGAAACTAAAAAACAAATGTACTGTGTACCCACCTTGCTAAATACATTAAAGCAATGCATTCCTCCAATATCAAGGGTGTGATAATCGTCTTTCCATAAAATTCTTTAAATATTTCTATTAGGTCTTGACTAGGAATATACCTTAGGAAAATGAAACAATTTAATTAGAATCTGGACAAGAACAGTTGTGCAAGACATTCAAACTTTGTCTGTATGTCTGTCTGTCAAGATATAGGTATGTACGTCGTACGTACGTACGTACGTACGTACGTTTGTGTGTACATGTATGTATGTATGTATGTATGTATGTATGTATGTGTGTATGTGTGTATGTGTGTATGTGTGTATGTGTGTGTGTATGTATGTATGAATACATATGTATGTATGTGTGTATGTGTGCATGTATGTATGTGTGTATGCATGTATGTATGTATGTATATATGTATGTATGTATGTATGTATGTATGTATGGATGTAATAAATGCTGTCCGGGTCAATACACGCCGACGTAGGAGGCAAGTATTGCCCGGATGGCATCTATCTTGTACCCCGGCTAATTATTCAATGGTGTTATATTCTTCCCAGAATGTATGTATGTATGTATGTATGTATGTATGTATGTATGTATGTATGTATGTATGTATGTATGTATGTATGTATGTATGTATGTATGTGTGTGTGTATGTATGTATGTATGTATGTATGTATGTATGTGTGTGTGTATGTATGTATGTATATATGTATGTATGTATGTATGATGTATGTATGTATGTATGTATGTATGTATGTATGTATGTATGTGTGCATGTATGTATGTGCATAGGTGAGTGCCTATACATATGCTACAGGTTCATTTTCATGGTAAGCCTTATAAAAGACAATGTTAACGTTGTTACTGAACTGATGTGAATTAAAATGATAATTAATCAGAACTTTGCTGCAGGTTCACATGTATATCGTGTTAATCTTCTAAAGCCAACACTCTTCTAACTATGATGATTACCTGCAATAAACTGTGAGTGAGACAATTTGACACTTACCATTCAGTTAGGGAATGTATGTAATTCATGTTAAATTCAAACATGGCTGCCACATCTCCACCTGTGAGCAAATACACAATAAACAAACAAACACAAGTCAGGATTGAATACAGATATGAAAGTAGTTTTCCTTGGAATTATGCAAGTCTGGGTTCAGACACTTACAGATGGATTTCCAGGATTTTTAAATTAATTTTTTAAAAAAAAATTTCCAGGAGTATTTAAGGTTAATGGGAATTTCCGATATTTCAAACTTTTAGGATCATTAGTACTGTGTGCATCTAATGAGTTGAGGAAAATTTGATTGCCGTGCCTCCTATATAGGGGTAACCAGCAGGCCCCCTAAAGAATGTTTTGAAGAGCAAGAAGAAAGACCTATCTCCTGATACAACAATTTACCAACACATTACTGAAAGTTGCCATCAATTTCAAAAAATTAGTAACTGTCAAAATCAGACTAGATGACTGTCATGGAACAACACAGGGATACTATTGGAGTTCATACATCAATCTCAACAACCCAATCAACAATGTATGAAAATATGAAACATCATCTATCTACTGATACAGTGACATTATCACATAAGGCAGACAGTTAGATGTACATAACTGACAAATACATTCACACCTGAATTTCCATATATTAACGTTATCCTGTTTACACCTTCAGTTTTTCAACTCCACGTATTTTATGACCATATTTGGATCATTCTGTCAGATTCAGTGTAGACAATGAAGAAGGAGAAGTGATTTTAAACATGTCTGTTTCTAAATCCAAAGTGGAAGAAGAGAATTTGTGTACTAAAATTTGAGAATGTTATATTGCCCTAAACTTACCAGGATCACCAGCATCATGGGCATCTTCAAATGAGCCATAAAAATTGACCTGTAACGGAAAAAGATTCTAATATATAATGACAGATTATCATCTCTTAAAAGGTAAAAAGAAGTGATGTATTTGAAGATGATGCCCAGATTAGTTACCATTTCCATGATGGCTTAAAATCTTGGATTCCTGGACTACATGCCAGAATATGTCTTACCTTTCCCATAGAGGCTAAAATTCCTTGATCAATTCCCAGACCATGCCAGGAAATGCCTTAATTTTCCCATAGAGGCTAAAATTCCTTGATCATTTCCCAGACCATGCCAGGAAATGCCTTAATTTTCCCATGGAGGCTAAAAATCCTTGCTCAAATCCAAGACTATGCCAGGATATGCCTTACCTTTCCCATGGTTGCTAAAATTCCTTGATCAATTCCTAGACTATGCCAGGATATGCCTTACCTTTCCCATTGTGTCTAAAAATCCTTGATCAATTCCAAGACTATGCCAGGATATGCCTTACCTTTCCCATTGTGTCTAAAAATCCTTGATCAATTCCAAGACTATGCCAGGAAATGCCTTAATTTTCCCATGGAGGCTAAAAATCCTTGATCAATTCCAAGACTATGCCAGGATATGCCTTACCTTTCCCATTGTGGCTAAAAATCCTTGATCAATTCCAAGACTATGCCAGGATATGCCTTACCTTTCCCATTGTGGCTAAAAATCCTTGATCAATTCCAAGACTATGCCAGGATATGTCAGCAACATCATGACTTACAAAACCTAATAAAAATACCACAAGTTTCTCTGTCTCCTGAAAAAAATAGAAACAAAAAATAGAAATGTTTAGAGAAATATATAAATATACACCCTAAACAAAAACTGGTCATTCTATGTCATCATTGATTCTGTGGTGTTCAAAATATCAGTCAAAATGTTTCAAATCACTACTATATTTCCCGATTTCCATAAATCATGCTTGAGGAGATAGGACGTATAGTTACATTATTCCCAAATATTTTTCTTCATTCAGCTGGAAATGTAAAGGGTTTTGTAATTACGCATCTAGCAACTCGTAATGACTAGGCCCCTTTATATAGGTGAATGAAGAAAATTGGGGAATTATTTCTGAGTATGCTTGGCTTTTCATATAAACCTTTGAATAACCAAGGAATCCTCACAAACAACTGAACTATCTTTATTTAACATAACTCACTTCTGTCCATGGTTTAGGATATTTCTTTCTGATATGATTGATAGTAGCATTGATAAATTCAGACCAGTGGGTGTCTTCAGAGACATCATGAAATTGCCCTGAAATCAATGTGAAAGAAAATATACATTAGTAGTGTTTTTGCTAAGGCCTAATAAAAGAAATTGTGTGTTTCACATTATATTCAATTTTAAAATAGGTGGGGTAGATAGATTTTTTAATCTTATTTTATTATATTTTCATTTCATGTGTGAGTGTCTAGTTTAGGTTTTCTGTTGTTTTTTGCGCATGGTATCCATGTTGTTAATTTCTCCCTATCAGATGTACAGCCATTACAGATTGGAAGAACAGTTTTATTTTGTCTTTTTAAGTTGATGTCAGTTTCTGCATCCACCGTTCTTGTGAGACTTCATGATTGTCACAATTTTATTATTATTTTTCTCGAATACGTAAAAAAAATGTTTAGGGTAGGTGTGAAAAACTAGGTGGGGTCCTAATAGGAAGGAGCAAATCTGGTAAATCCGACACAGTTATCCAAACACTATACCATAATATTGGTAGGGAGCCATTGTAAAGTCACAGGGGAAGACAGGTAAAGTTTACTGAGTTAAAGCCTTTGACAAAAACACTGATTACAATAAAACATTTGTTATTCTGTGATGTTTTCCTTGCTGTAGAGGAAAATATGAATAACATACAGACACTTCAAAACATTGAGATAATAATGATAATGTTGGTTTTTATATATTTCCCACGCTGTGCTCAAAGCGCTTTTACAATTATTACCCCTGGCATGGATCTATAGCTGGCTTGACTGAGGCACAATCATGGTTCAAATCTTGCCCAAGTACTTCAGTTATTCAGAAACAAACGGCAGCAACAGGGCTCGAACCTGCAACCTGTGGATTCAAAGCCGGCCACTATATAACTATTTGCCTATCATGACTCCACATATATACATGTCATTGTATACATACCTTGGTGGCATATGGAGTCATAGAAGGTGTCAGGGAATGGATTGCCTGCCTCAAATGCATCCTTGTGTTTGTCTATTAACTTTTAAATAGAGAATATACAATCATGAAATATACAAGATACAACTATGAAATATACTATATACAATGAGAATAACAGTTGTCCAAAGAAACGTTGGTTCTTAAAAAGAAATGTTCCTATTTCATCCTTAATATACAGCTTGACTCATCATTTAGGGCTGCCACCCAGACAGGTGATAGGTGAGAGCCCACGGGTCAATGAAGAGACTCAGAGTCTGGGTAACTAAGACTACTACAGCTGAACTCTGACCAGAAATACTGGAATGAAATGGTATTATGACAAAACCAGAGCTTACTTTTCTTTGACGATGTGGTGTGTCTTGGACGGTGTCGTAAAATAGACTGGGTTTATAACGATGATTACAACATAATTCATTGAGTCCTACAAACACCATTTGACGAAACCCCTCTCATGATTTAATTGATATTACCTATAGCATCATATAGCCTATAACATGTTCCATTGGGAGAACAGTGCTAAATGCACTGAAATGGTGTCTGTATATGAAAGATTAATAAATAAAAAAATGAATATAAAGTGATTGTGATACTGATCACATACCTTGCGATAATCTGTATCACCTGTCTTGTGTTGGAAATATGAAGCTGCTCGATGACCTATATGAGATGATAGTTGGAAAAGGTAAACTTGGATTTTGCATGAAAATGAAAAAAATAATGTATTTTTCTATATAATTGATACAATATATGGTACAACAATAACAAGAAATTTGTGAGTTTTCAGCAGAGTTCTATAACAGTATAATGCTAGTTAAATTTACACAGAAATAATTTTCTCTAAATGACATTGGGACAGCTCTCTTCATGGAGCCATGGATAATAGGTGTCATAATGTTACAATTTATAAAACAGGAGAAACCGACTAATTCAAGTTGTTGTTATTGTGCACGATTTCGTTGTTGTTTTGTCTGTTTTTTTTTTTGTTTTTTTTTAATTTGACTGCTGTGCATGGCCGAAAGTTTTACCAAAAGTTAACGATACATAATTAGAAATTATAACCATATATATACTACTACATATATGAATGACATCTTAATAGGTAATAGTTCCCATAGGGGGCGTGTAGTGTTTCTTAGATTGTTGTTTTCCTTGTCTATGAGCTAAATATAACAACATTTGACTAATTTCCTACCTGTGAGGAAAAAAACATGTGTGTTATATCTACTAGTATAGAGATTGATACATTTATAGTAGCAGGATTCGTATGATATTTTCAATCTGAACAATAATAGTGTACGCTGTGATACTTCCATGATGAATCATTCGATCATCTCTAGTCAGTAGTACAGTAGTAGCTACTAGTTTAGAACATTTATGTACATAGTTACCGATTTCTGTATGTGTTATCCCACCACATCCAAAGCAAGTCGTTATAACAATAACGAATATAAATGAATATACAAAAGCATTCTTCACAACACTTCGGCCTCTGGACACCATAATTACATTTACTAGGAGGACAGCTCAAAGTTCACGCCAATCCATGACCTTGTTGATGTTTCCCTAACCTTTTCGCCAACTTGTGTAGTACTATGTAGAGCGCCCTCATTTTAGACCACCTAACTTAGTAATCAGTAACAACACGGAAGTTTTACAAGAAAAGTATCTAAACGTTAACTTTTCGATGTATTTTTAGATATCGCAAAATACATATAGATGACAAAATATTCATTTCTTGTTATACCGTAAGAATAACGACCCGGGGATCTGTTAGGCGATATATTATTCGGCTTAGACTGTCCGCATGCTTGTTGGCACAAGTCGTGTCTACAGAAACTGTTCAACGCCAACATTACGTACCTGCAGGCTGCATTAAATACAACAACGAAATGGCTCACCCCATGCGGCAGGTATTACATGAAGGTGACGACGCTCCAGATTTTTTCATGACCGGAGATGACGAAGAATGGATAGACCGAACAACAGAGTACATGGAAAGCAACTTTAAAATCAACGGAGCTCACGCTGCCCGCGATTTCATCGGCGGACCGCCAATCTTGGACCAAATCACGGAGTTTGTTTATACTTGTAGAAAGACAGTAGTGGAATTCCATAGCCATAGCGAGTGGAGCAATTATACATGTCGTATGGTATTGCATCGAATGTTTCAAGAAAGTCAAGACAACTCTAAACACCGTCTTATAGTTGTACTTCGGGACAAAGAAGCGGAGAAAAAATTGCCGAAATTTCTGACCACCCACAGTAAGTTGAGGTATTGGGAGACTGATTTCCACTGGAAGTTATGGAACAGTATTAAGGGGTCGTCATTGAGAGAAAGAACTTTACAAGATCAA
Organism: Glandiceps talaboti; assembly: GCF_964340395.1. Lineage (NCBI taxonomy): Eukaryota > Metazoa > Hemichordata > Enteropneusta > Spengelidae > Glandiceps > Glandiceps talaboti. Next base: position 12,473,678 of record NC_135565.1, read on the forward strand.
AAAATCGAAGAAGGTAAGAAAATCACACCTACTTACACCCCACCACCCACCACGCACGCACACACACACACACACACACACACACACACACATACATACACACATACATATATGTACATACACATACTTGGAGAATAAGAGAAGCTCAAGAAATATTCTTTTGGTTGGTTTGTTAGTTAGTTTGCTTGTTTGTTTGTTCAATTAATTTAGTACACTTAATTCACCCCAGTACTAGTAGAGTTACCAACAGCACAATAAAATACAAGCCATAAGTACAAACAATAAACTGATTTATTTATTGATTGATTGATTGATTGGTTGGTTGATTGATTAAATTTTATGAGGATAAGGATAAAAACACCGCACAAATACAACTCTACAGTGTTCATTGATTACATAAATCCAGGGGAAATATCAAAGGTGTATTACAAAACAGGAAGATAAAGACAAACAAAAATAAACAAATTTAATGACAATGTTTTTGTTATTTGTTCTGGTGAAATAAAATTTATTTCAGTTGTGAAATTGCTTACACAAATATATGTACACACAGTCAGCTGTTCTAACCATGCCAGAGGACAATTATAATGTTATTATAATGTTATTGAAGACATACTAAGACATTAACATTATACTAATGTGTAATATGCTTACAAACTCAGCTTGTGCCATTTCAAGTTCATGACCAGTTTCCTCTCTCTTTTTTCCATTTAAGATGAATTCAATCCTAGCAACAACATATATCCAATGCCAGACCAAGTCATATGTAGTTTACCATCATCAGAACCAACCAGTGCTTCTACCGGACCAGGTAAGACATAATCGTATTGACCTCATGGGTTAATAATATGGTTACCTTATAAGGTCAGAGGTCATATTCACAGTCTTTACAATTCAGAAGTTCACGGTCCCTTTTATCACATGAAAGAACTGTGCACATACATGTACATGTACATGTACACTCTTTCACTGCTATATTTGAAAATATATAACACTTTCAGAGATTCAATCACTTATAAGTATTATTTATACATACATGTAGAAGGGATGTTAAGGTTTATATATTTCCATTGAGTTCAAGTCAGCCAGCTAACCCCAGAGACTATAATCATTGGTCATAACTACATTTCTCCTCCACCAAGCTCAGGTCAGACATTTTATTGAAATATTATTGTGCATTGTTACAAACTCATAAATATTGCAGTTACTCGCACACATTATTACAGACTGATAAATTATAGGTGCATTATAGGAGATCACTCTGCAGTGTTTTCAAGGATAAAAAAAATCATCGCTAGGGAACTTGCAAACCCGCCATGTTGAATGTTGCATCATGGGAAATGTGATCATAAACACTAATCAATTAGCATTGTAAACAATATTGTTACATTGTTTATAACCAGGAATGATCAATTCATAGTCACCCTGATCTTTGTGGGAGGTTATTTTTATCAGTAGCTCCAGATTCGGTATTACGATAACCACAGATAATCCCATAGTCCTTTGCATCTGAGCATGCTCAGTTTGGATTGCAAGTTCCCTATTGTAATGCAGTTATGATAATGTTGAGCATACTGATTTGGAATGTATTACACTAAACAGGAGAAATGTTTTGTTACATTCTAGATATCATTAGAGATGGTAGATTCATTCCAGAGGATCATCTGGAACAACCTGGCAGTGAACCTGGAGAAATGACACCAAGACCCTCTAGCTTGGAGTTTGATAGTGAAAGAAACACCATCAAGGACAAGTTTTATTTTGAGGAGTCTCCAAGTACAGCATTTCCTATAGAAAACTTAGAGGGTTCAAGAAGACTGTCAGGTAAATGTAGTACATTTTAGCCTGAAATATAATGAAAAACACATCTACAGTTCACTTGTAGCTTTACAAGAAGATCACTGTGATTGGCTAATATGCATGAAAACAGCTGGGCATCGACTGAGGAGACCAATCAGCAAATGGCTTATACAAATGTAGTTTACCTTTTGTGTAGGTCAGCCAATGAGACATGAAAGTTATAATTATTCAAAATTCTAATGTACTATTCAGAAATAGTTTTGAAGGAATTTTTTTTAAAGAAATCATCTTTCTTTTCAGATTCAGATGGTAAAGAAAAAGCAGAACTTAAGTTTCAGAGTCTGAATTTAAGAAATCAAAAGAGAGCCAAAACTCCAAAGGATACAGGTAAGGTTTTGTTTTAGTACTATTTACCATGAATTTCCATTTTCTTATGCATCTTACCATAGTAATATACAGCATGTTGCAGGTTAATGTTCACTGACTCTGTGTGAAACAACCACACAGAAACCAATAAGAAACTGCACATGCTACATCTTGAGATAGCAAGATTGAATGAATACAGTTTCTTGCGACATTTTGTCTAAGTGAAATGATCAAATGTGGCACTAGCAGTCACATGCCCTCTAAGCCAATTTGCCAGACCACAGATGCACACAATTTCTAGTGATGCACCAAAATTTGGTGTTCCCCTATCTCTTACTACATGTGTGTATGGTGACTCACCAATTTTTAACATTTTGGCCCACAACAACAGACTTTGGCTATCATTACTACATTTAGAGGGCACACTGGCCACCAGGCAGACATCAAATGCTGACATCAAAACATTGTTGCAATATGTTGTTTCAATGGTTTATTTCATTCAGACTAAATGTAGCAAGAAGTTACAATCTTGTTATCTTAAAGTGTAGAATGTGCAGTTTCTTATTGGTTTCGGCCTGATTGTATCAAACAGAGCTAGTTAACAGTACCCTGCAATGAGCTGTAATTTGACAGAAAGAGCCAAACAACCACATAATTTTTTTCACAGGATAAACATTTGAAAAATATGGCATTATCATTATCAAATATTGAGATTTATATTAGTCTCTCAAAATGGACAGTTTATTAGAAGATTGAAATATTTTTATTTTTCCAATTTTAGGAAATCTGTCTCAGAAGAGTCAAAGTTTTCGTGTTAAAAATACAACAGGACCTGCAGAAGCCAAACCCCAAGAAAGTATGTATTATATGTTATCATTATTACACAGTTATTTCATCGTCGTAAATCACAGCCTCTTTTACGGCACCATCGAAACGTGCTGTAAGAACAGTTGGTAGTCAGGGATGTTTACACTCATGCTTGCAGTGTTTTCTGAAGCACTTTCACTTGCTACACTTGTGAAAGTACAGCCGTAGAGAACACCACAAGCACTCACGCAACTACCCCCCCCCCCCCCCCCCCCCAATCAATTACATTTTCAGCTGTACTACATAAATTTACTTCTGAAAAGCACTCCAGTGTGGTTTCAGCAGTTCTTACCCTTTAGCTGCCAACAGCCCCCTCTGGCTAACTTGATCTAGACATTAGTGAAAATAACATAGACATGGAAGAGCTCTGGTTTACCAGTGTGAGTGCACTTTCATTTTCATGACCATCATTATGCTTTCTTTCAGGAGTACTTAATAAACAGGAAATACATACAGCATCTGCAGGTTTGTTTTAAGATTTTTGTTATTATATAATAATTATTATAATAATGATATTAATGTTTATTATATTATGGCTTGTCGGTGGCCGAGTGGTTAAACCACTTGCCTTTTACCACTGTGGTCGGGGTTTGAACCCATTCAGGGTTTGATGAAATTTACCGCATTGTAAGTACAAAGAGTCCTGTTCACTCAACCGAACAACACAGATTTTCCACAGGTACATGTACTCCAGTTTCCTCGTACACTATCACTGAATCTTTCTCCTGTTATCGGGAAATGCCTGTTGAATGGTTTATAAATAACTTATTGTCAGTGTATTACATTTTTACAAGTTTATTACATTACTATCAAATTGATTATACTATAACTAGTTTTGTTTACATTACTACCAGTTTATTACATTATGACGAGATTATCAACTTTTCATTTCTAAAGCAGTGCCTTCAAAGGAGGGACAGAAAGTGAAGCCGGTACTGACAGCAGCCACAGACTCCATTAAACTCAATCAAAGTCAGCAAAATGGTATGTAAATCTATTACGATCACAGCCCCATACCTTCATTGCTGTTTGTTATAAAGGAACGTTTGTTTCTGAATATGAGGGTTAACAACATTTAACAAATTTGTTGGAAATTTTTTCAAACTTTAAATCTAAAAACAAGTTGTTCTTCGATAGACAAAATGCAGTATAGGTCAAGACTAGCTTTCTAATAAAAGTGGTCATATGGATGACATAGGGTATTTATTTTGGATTTTACATTTATAAAACAATTTTACCTTCGTTTTCCTACTTGTAATGTGAAACAGCATTGATAAAATTAATGTTTGTAACTCAATACATTGCAAAACGCTAAGAATGTATGGGAAAATGTTGTTATTGTATCCGGGTTCATACAATAACAAACATTTTACATAGTTCATAAGTTTTTGCAATTTATTGAGTTACCAACAAGAGCTTAGTATATGATGTTTCACATTATTTTTTCAAGTAGAAAAATATAGTAAAGTTGTTTTATTAATTAAAAATCCAAAATAAATACCAAATTTTTCATCCATATGGCAGAATTACGCTAGCGTTGGGCTACCCACATACAATGAAGAGAAATATCAACAACAAGCCCTTTTGCATTGTGCTTGTGGTAGTGTACATCAAAAATTACCCTCTGTTATGGAAATAACATTCAAATCATATGTGAATCTGCCCATAGTCAACATAGTCTCACATAAATTAATACACCAAATGACATTTCAACGGCAAATTACTATTATTCAGTTAACAACAAACTTGTTATCATTTTCTTGTCTGTGGAGTGCTCAACAGTTTGTACATCAGGTTTGTACACCAGAGACAAATAAGGTTAAACGTCCTTTGACGAACCTGAATTTTTTTTTTTTTTTGCCTTAAGTGGGCACGACTTAAATATGATCACCACAAGAAAATTAATTGTACAAAGAAGTTATAAATTGTAATTGGGCATATCCTTTCCTGCTATTGTGAAATATATGTTTAATGTAATTTTGATGATATTGTTTTGATTTATTTTAATTTTAATTTTCAGTATTAAGTTTAAGAGGTGAGGAAGGTGTAAATGCAAACTCAATGGCAAAAATGGAAAGATTTGGAGTTTTAGAAGCAGAAGAGTCAAGTGATACAGGTAAACCAATGTGTAATATGTAATTGTATTATTGGAATAATTAACCTAAGGAGTGTTAAAAGTGAGCCAATATGACTAATATACATTACATAGTAGTGACTAATTTTTCATTCAATACACCAGATTCTGATTATCAGAAAAACAAAAGTTTGTATAGTTTGGCCATTAGGAGTGCTGTTTAGAATTAGCTTTTAGCCTGGAAATAATCAATACACCATATTCTCTTTGTCAGAAAGACAAAAAATTGTAAAGTTTGGCCACTAGGAGTGCTGTTTAGAATCAGCTTGTGGACCAGAAGTGTTGACCTTGATACAAATTCTCCTTTGGAAAAATCATCCTGAAGCATTTCAAGACAAACATTGGTTGTACGCTCAACCCATCAAATTCTGCTGACTTGGTTTAAAATTACATGTTTTCGTCACATTTGGGTAACTACTTCATGTATATTTCTACTACCACGACATCTTAAGTTTTACTGTTTCCTCATATGGGGTTAATTACTTTACAGTATTACAAATTTAATGTGTGTTTGTGTGTGGAGTTTCATGAAGTAGAAAGTGTGTTAAGAGAATTTCTGTAAGCAATAATGTTCATAACTTTTTAATTTTTTAGAATCAGCACAACATACATGTGATGAAGTGCTGGTGACTGGCATTCATAGTCATGACATCCATAGAAAGAAAGGTAACAATAAAATGTTTATTTATTTACTTATTTATTTGTTTGTTTGTTTGTTTGTCTGTCTGTTTATTGATTTATTTAATTTATTAATTGATTAATTTATTTATTTATTTATCTTGTTGCAATGACCATAAATGTCCACTGATTTATAGGATCGTAAAAGACAATTAAATTTCCATACAAGTACACATTACATATACAAGAATAAAACTATAAAACTTAAAAGGTAAGGAAAGGTACAAAATACAAAATCAAGTAAAATAAAGAATACTGATTAAAAATGTTAAATTATTGTATACATCTTAATCAATTATACACAATTTGTACAATATTATTATTGTTAGAATATCATGTTTGTCTAAATTTGACCAATCCTCCGAGTTAGCCTGTCTTAAGCAGAGCTGAAACTAACTCCAAGCAATGAGTTTCATAGTGTCAACTTTCATTCTCTGGTGTTTAATTATAAGCAAATTGCATTTACTGTATACCAGGAACTTTTTGCGAGAGACTTATTTACGCTTATTTCTCTGGAAAACTAAAATGCATAAATAAGTAGTGACTAAATACCTTCTTGTACATGAACACAATGTTTGTAATTCTCTACATTATCTATTTGGTGGCTCATTTGACTTGTAAATTTTGATATTTTGTACATTTGTAGATACGTTTAGAGTATTTTGTAAGACTATAATTGTTGGCAATAAAAGTTATTATTGTTATTGTTATTGTTATTAATGTACTATTCAGGAAATTGGTTAAAATAAGTATTTGAGAACTAGCTGAAAACTAAAATTGCAAAATTTCTGATAGTAAGTGAAAATATCTTGGTTTACAGTAATTTCAGTGTATGTACTTGTAGTAGTATGTCTTTGATGATATTATCATTTTTCCTAAAATTAAAATTTTTATCTTTGTGAATGTTCTAGATGAAAGTATCAAGAATCTGGGTCCAAATCTGTTGAAAGAATTAGAAGAATACAAACAGCGACACCAAGTAACCATGGAAGCTGACAAAAATATGACCCAGATGAAACCGGCTGAATTTCGTCAACATCAAACTTCTGTGGCATCTCTTGGACAGGAAGGAACAGCTTTGATATGGAAAATTTTGAAGATGTGCTGTGAGGTTTGTGGAATGCGGCATATTTCTTCTGATGATTGTGATGTTGGTAAATTCAGAGCATTTTTACATGAAGAGGGTTACATATCAGCTAGCTTTGATCAACGTCTTAAAATGTTAAAGTTTGATAGTAATACAACGAGTATGATGGCAGCTACTGTGCTACAAATGCCGAATGCTATCATTACAGGACAGTGCATTCAAGACTTGAAAAAACTGATTCTGAAAGTGTTTGATTAAAGTTAACTTTAATGCAAAAAAAAAAGAATTGTTTCAGGTCGCATCACTTAAATACCGTCGCATTGGTCATTTTTTTCTTGTTTGTCCAGCCCATACAGTCTGCAGATCCAAGGGAGAAAAACAAAAATAACCCTTCCTCCTTCAGTGAAGACAACTGCAGAGCCAATCATGAACAAGCAAATGACATCTGCCCCCACATACACACTTGCTCTAAAGCACCAAGTAAAAAGAACAGCAACTGCCATAAATAGTAGATTGAGTGACAGGTTTGTTGAGAAAAAAATAAAAAAAATAAAAAAATGTCTCATCATCCCACCACTTCAGACAAACTGTCCCAACCAGAAACATTTTTTTTTGCCTAATAGTATGCAACTCAGAAATAAAAGTTTTCAAACCTTTGCTCTAACTTTGTTCAGGAAAACTCCAACCTGTTCTCAGTTAAAATCATGAAAAAATTGGGTGTCAGCATACACGTTTTTGTAAAAGATAACTATGGTAAATATTATTTAATAGCCATTTTAGAATGAATCCAATATGGCTGCCAAATAAACCTGTTAACTTTATGTGAAAATTAAAAAAATTGAATTTCCTTGAATGAAGACCGTGAACACCCAACATTTTTATAGTTGTCAAAAGAACTGGAAACAAGCTTTGATATAGTCACATTCGGACAGAGTTAAGACCTTTGATTTTCATGGAAATTGTACTAAAGTCACATGGAAATTGTACCGAAGCCACAGTCTGTTTAATGCCGGACAGTCTTAACAATTATTTTCATTTACTCTGCAGAAATCAATAAAATTATGTTATGTGTACATGTGATAGTTGAGTGCTAATAACTTGAAATATTTGCAAATAAGCTCAATTTAAAAGATAGCACAGTTAGTGTTCACTAATGCAATGTTCAGATAATGTCATCCCATTTATTTTGGTGCATGAAAAATCTTACGTAATGGCATTATAGGGCATGTCAGAAGTATTTCCTTTGACAGACAGTGCAAGGGCACTTCAACACTGCAGTAAATCGCCTATCATCCCCCATTGTGTGATCATCAGAATGTATCACATGTCAAATAAAGTGCTGTCGAAAGTGTATAAGAAATGAAATTTATCTTCAACCACTGTAGGATAAAACTTAAGAAGTCTTTCATCAACATGAATTTTTAGAGTAACCGTATTTAACTATAGTACCTAGTAATAGGAAAATTATGTCTCATTGAATGAGCATAGTTTTTATATGAAACACATTTTTATAGTAAAAATATTTTTGATATTGAGTGAGATTGACATATGAATTCATAAAGAGATTTGATGCAGGCATCACCCTTAAAAAGCACAAACTCTAAATAGATAGGTAAAACTAATTGCAATAAAGTGGTTGTAGTTTTTATTTTGTTTTGAATATTATCTTCTGTGTACCTTGTATGTAAGAGTATAGATTATAGTTTATGACCAACTTAAGTATTAATTCTCCTTAGAAAAATGAAGGCATTTGGCAAATAACTTCAGAAGAGTTACTTTAGCATTATAACCTGTCCATGAAGTAACAAACCATTCTCAAACTCTAAATGATGCAGTATTTAAATTTGTTTATATTTGCAGGGAATTTGTAATTTTTTCATTCAGTAAAATCATTCCTTTCATCAGCAGTGGCTATTTTAATGCTATGTAACAGTTTTAAGTTTAAAAAAAAAATATTTTTATTCTACCGTTATGGAATGTACTATACTTGTTTCTATTGTGTAGATGAGTTATGTGTGTTATTTAATTATTTTAATATCTGTTGATGTTTCGAACCCAGACCGACTCTTCATCAGATGTGTAATTCTAAAAGGTACATCAAAATAAAATAAAAGTAACTACAATGTCTGGGATAAAGTGCAAAACTAACACCAAGCTCACAACAAGACGTTTCCTGTTCTTATAAGTTTATGAATCTACCTAGACACCGTTTTAACAAGTCGGCATACCCTGGTCTACGTCTCTATACCCACTTCTTTTTATAAGCATACAGCAAAGGTTTTGAATTGATTTGAATCTCCATTATCACTAATGTGTCAGTTATGACATTTGATATTTGCATTTGTCAGTATAATTGTTATTAAATATCTTAAATCTTATTTTATGAAATATGTTTGTATTTCTTTCTTCAAGTAAAATATGATCAGTTAATCTCAAACACAATCATAATTCCTAATTTGTAAGTTTCAACAGATATATTTTATTCCTTGTCACTTTCCATGAATATTACCTGTTTTTCCATGTCATTTGCCAGGTTTTTATTAATGTGTGTTATTTGTCTGAAGGCAAGTTGAGCTTATTTTCCAGTTTCTATGGATCTTATTCCTTGTTAGTTTGTATAATTGTCATTCCTTGTCACTTTCCATGGAATATATTATTCCTTGCTTTCCATTATTTTCCTTTAGGGACATTTCCCTCCAATTATATTGAATTGAATTGATTTATTCACAGAACGAATAAAAGTGTGTACATTTCAAAGAAATTATTATGGTAATACATCTGATTAGACCACAGAAATAGTTCAATCTAAACTGGTCGGGTGTGGGATTGATATTTCTTTTTTTTTCACATTTTCTATTTTCTGTAACAAGTGCAGTTTATTGTAGTTGTGTGTGTTTCATTGTTAGATGAGAAAAAACAGTACTTAAAGTAAAATCGTTGTCATTTTGCTTTTGTGGTTTGTACAATAGGCCATTCCAGACTGCAAACAGGAAATTGAGAATACAGCGCCCTCACTCAAATTGGGGGTATCATCACCTCATAGTACCTTTCTTAAGAGCATTGTCTCTTGGTATTCTGTAGAAGTGTACATCAGGGATGTTTTTTGTTTTGTTGAGACATCTAGGAAAGCAGCAGAGCTCTATGGTTAACTGAGTAACCCATACCATGTATACCCCCAAGGTACACACAGACAGGAAGGAGGGCACCACCATGACAAATTTTGGAAAAGCCTATTATATAAGACAGTTTATTAAAAAAAATTTGCAAATGAATCATTTGAGAAACTTGAATAAATCTTTACTTCTGTGCAATTATTTGATTTTGGCACAAACACAATACAATTTGAAATTTGTCAATAATCAAGAGAAATCTATTTTCTTTAGAATTTTGTATATTTATTATACTGAAAACAATAATTTTATATCAATTTCAATACAACTAAACATAATTGGTTTATATTATTAAACATCAGAATGGGGTTTAGATGGTATATGTATATAAGATTATATAATTTGTGTAATAAAAACGACAATTTTAACAATAGTGTGTGTTAACTTTACAAAAATATGTGAAGGAGTGAATAAGGGAGTGAGTTTACATACAACTACCGACATAAGACCGTGGACAAACAGGGAAAGTAAACAACTGAATTGGATTAATAACACTTGGCACAGCAAGTTGGAAGTACAGAGACTTGTATTACATTCCATCATTTGATAAGAACGGTTTAATGGCCACTTTACATAATAGTTCACATTCACAAACAAATTAGAACTTCCCCTGGCATTTCATGTACACATAAAGAGGCCATAAACGGTTCTTATCAAACTATGGTGTGTAATACAAGTCTCTCTACATCCAACATGCTGAGCCAAGTGTTATTAATCCAATTCATTTGATTACTTTCCCTGTTTGTAATAAGTTCTGTTTGTCCACGGTCTGATGTCAACAGTTGTATATGTGTTGTTTTTGAATTACAGCTTTGAATATTCGTACACCATTTATTTATTTTGCAAATACGCAAAGAAAGTTTGAATGTTGTCTTTGGTGGATAGATGGACGGATGAAAACAAGGCAAATTCTACTCTATCAATTTCTTGACCTTAAGGTCACATTTGCTTAGTAGATAGAATGGTGTCAATCAGTTGTCATGGAAACTATACATAATTTCCTGTCGTCCTCCAGATGCTGTCATCAATAAACATTTGTTGTTTGGTTTGTCAGTTTTACAATGTTTATACAACCTATTCTGTACACTGCATTTATATATATATGTGCAGTGTTCATAAAATGGGATTTTGCCAACAAGTCCTCACAGATATTTACAAGGTTTTGAGTCGAGAAGTTTATTTCTACATTTATACTTTAATCTGAAACGTAATGTATCAAAACAGTTTGACCTTTAGGTTGTGGACACTAACATTAGTTTTGGTTTATGTTCAACATTTTCCCTGTGTTCAGAGTTATTTCATGCTCAAATGCCTGCACTGCGTTCACAACCACGTCACTATATAGCAATTAAGGGCAATATTTAGGGCATATATTTCTGCTAGCGCCTAGCAGTAACTATGGTAACCTACACTCGGAGAAGGCTGGGGAAATTTGGTATGTGTCACTATGCCACTGTTTTGGTAAAGATGGTGAATTTCATATGTTTTCACATGTAAAGGTGTTATTGCCAAAACGGCTTGGTAAGGAAAATATCATTTTTGAGTAAAAAAATCACAGGGCCCTTTCAACTCTGAAGCAATTTTTGTTCACGTTTAAAAATTTCACAACAAACGTTTGACTTTTGTGAAACAAGAATTCAGAAAAAAAGTAAAATTGTTGAAAGTAGTACATGTTTAAAAAATGGTGTTAGACCGTTTTGGTACTAACCCCTTTTTATGTGGATAGCCCTTGGAACATTCTATAGATTTTTCTGTGTGTAGTATTAGGAGTAAGGATTCGTCATACACACAAAACAACACATATCCTTGTAATCTATATATCATTTTGACTTGTTTTCACCAATAGGCCCAATTTTCAATCTGACCAATTGTATGTATTTCAGTTGCCATGGTGACCCCTACATATTTTCATTGGATGCAATACTATGAGAAGTCCAGTGCTACGGGGAATTTACGTACGACCTGAGAGTTTGACAAAAAAGTCAACTTTTATATATTGTTTGCACTTTGGTTACCATAGCAACAACAACCTACCTAGTGCCACATTAAATTCTAAAATTTAGTTTGAACTGCCTAAAGCGATGAAAACGTAATATTTCTGCCACTTTCATTTATTTTGACAATAATTATTACTATATTACTATTGTTTGGGTTGCCACCATATCAACTGATTTTCACAAACATCGATCTAATGGTTCTTATTATAATAGGCAATCTTTGCAGTTTTATCTAGATTTATCCATTACTATTTGAGCTATCTTGCTACCAAACATACAGACAGACAGACAGACAGACAGACACGTGTGAAAATATAACCTCCGTCCAACACCGTTGGTGTAGGTGACAAATGGTGCTTTTAAAATAACAGCTGTGTATTGTGTGTAATATTTCTTTAGACACATCGATCCACAGATAGTAATACCCGATACACGCCTTTGCACAATCTACTGTAAATCAACGATCAATAATTACACGGACAGCAATCATGAGAAAGAAGTATCAATTAGCCACGATGCTTGTATTTTTGGCAGGGTACGCATTACTGTACATGATAGAACACGGTAAGCTACATTTATGGAAAACGAACGAACCAAGTACATCGAAGACAATACCCGCTACAATGGAGGAAAGAGACAACGATGAAACAAATATGAATGACAACGCTAACAATATCGACACAAGCTCTAGGAGAAAAGAAACGCAGGTATCACGGATTGAAACAATCACGAGTGACGACAGTAGAAGTATCGAAACAAGTTCTGCAAAAGAAGAACGTTTAACGCAGGTATCAAGAAGTGACCCGAAAAACAATAATCTCTACCTTTTGCCTATTCAGTATTATACAAGTGGTCCCAACTATTTGTATCATGAGTTCATATACGGTTTAAGAATGGCTATGTACCTGAACAGAACAATTGTTGAGATACCATTCCCTCTACATAAAAGTCAACTTTTACCAAACGCTTCTCTAGGAGTGAGAAACTGCAACTCGACATTTGATATTCCGTTGCTGAAGAATGTAGTAGATACCGCCACTATGGAGGAATTTAAAGCTGAATGTAATAATACCGTTGAAGCTGTTCTAATGGCTTTCACAACTGTCATAGATTTCATTCATTTTGATGCAGTCTATGAACGCCACTATAATGGGTTTCAAAAGCTGTTTGGCATTCAGCTTCCAGAATTCAGCAACAAGTCAACATCGTCCATCATATATGGAGGTGACTTTCTTTCAAGAATTAATCAAATGAAATGTATTGGACTCTATGATAGCCCAACTTATAGGCGTTTACCCATGCCCAATGACGAGACCATAAAGTCGAAGATAATGTCACATTTACGTAGATCTGAATTCATCCGAGAAACAGCCAAACGCTGTATGAGAATGTTTTGTGACAACAAACCTTATCTGGCTATTCACTGGAGGAACAAGACAGGCGAAACGTAAGATTGTTTAATATATTTACATAAGAAGAAGGTTATAGGTCTTAAGAAGAAATCGGATTTAGAAAAGAAACTTAATTTGACATTCATTCATACATACATACATATACATACATACATACATACATACATACATACATACATACATACATACATACATACATACATACATACATACACACATTTCTTTACCGAACCACTTTGTTTTTAATTCCAGTCAATAGGACAGTGTTGACAAAAATATGAAAGTGTCCGTCTTTGTAACCATCACAAAGACTTTTTTCCCGTCAACCTTTAAGACATATTGGTGCCACCCTTCTGTGCACCTTCAGTAAAGTGCGTGTTTAACAATCCATGTATACAGAGGTTTGGTCTCGACTGCAATACCGCTTCAAAACTAGACTATGAAGAGATTTGTACAAAATGGGATTTCTATGTTCATTTTGTTAATCATGACAACGAGTAATAAGTACAGGGTGTGATATGTGTATTATTATATAACAAAGGTGCATAATATAATGATGACAACAGACTCGTCGAATTCGGAGCATAAGTTAGTTATTGTACGGCTCCTTAGACAATTTTTGGGTGGTAGCCTAGACGACTCTATGCTTGTGGTTCATTAGATATATTTGTGGGTAATAGCCAGAATCAACAACGAGCATAGAATCTACTATATACTACTTTGGGGGCAGACATAAATTATTTTGTCCTTGGTTTTGCCTCGGACAAAATAACAGATGGCCAGGAACAGATGTTTGCCCCAAATGTCTGGTTAAGACAGGCACAGTTAACCGTTCTCTACAGCAAATTTCACAATGCATTTAAGCTTTCCTGTTTGATACAACTATGCAGAGATCAACAAGAAACTGGACATGCTACACTTTGAGATAGCAAGATTGAATGAGTACGGTTTCTAAGTGAAATGAACTACAAATGCCACCTTACAGAGTATAACATTGGCGCCGGAATGTCTGTATGGAGTGGCAATAGCTTTAAATGATTTATTTCATTTAGACTAAATGTCGCACAAAAATGCGAACTTGCCATTGAAATGTAGCACATGTATCTTCGTGTTGGTTTCTGTGGGAATGTATCAAACGGAAAGGCTGAATGGTATTGTGAAATTCACTGTAGAACTAAGTTTTAGTTTAAATCTCTCATTCTGGTGACTTTGAATTTTTATATGTTCAGGTCAATGTCTCAAGGCATGGCAAATGAAACAATCGCCCAGATTGCCAGTGATGATGACAATGCAGTAAGCACTATTCCTGATATTCTGGCACTTATGAAAGAGTTCAGCTTGTCTTGTGTCTATGTTGCTTACCCGAAATTTTCAGAGGTAACCTTTAAATATATACACTATGGGGTTGTTGATAGAAAGTGCACGCAGGGGAGTATGAAGGTTTTTTTTTTAAGTTTTAGTTTTAGTTTTAGCTTTAAAAATTAAACCACTGCCATTACGTAAGCCTCCAATTCAACCTACACTAGTGACAAGTTTATATCTTGACTGAGCGATTGATT
Organism: Glandiceps talaboti; assembly: GCF_964340395.1. Lineage (NCBI taxonomy): Eukaryota > Metazoa > Hemichordata > Enteropneusta > Spengelidae > Glandiceps > Glandiceps talaboti. Next base: position 12,488,748 of record NC_135565.1, read on the forward strand.
TGTTTTAAATACAACCATGTTAGTTTTGACTTGCCTCAATACTACTATTACTTACTACTACTATGGAAGTCAATAATTGCATTTCATGAAATTGATTTGTGGTTCATAAATTCATTTCGGTGTTTTCTTTTACACAGGCTTACCCTAAACTTTTAAAGAAAGCCAAAATACCAACAGTGATTGACGATAAAGTTGTCATGGAAAAGGGTTTGTCTGAAAGCATGGTCAAGGTTTTCAAAGACCCATACATGATGTCACTTCTAGAACAGGAAATTTGTTTAGGTAAGCGAAACTGCGAAGTTAAATTTAAGTAGGCAAAAGTATAGTTCATTATAAATTAAATATAGTTCTTTTTTGTGTGTCATAATTGGTCACATATTGAATTGTATGTATGTATGTATGTATGTATGTATGTATGTATGTATGTATGTATGTATGTATTATGTGTGTATGGGTACCATGACAGTATGTTGGTTACCATAGTAACCTGTCTTATATATATATATATATATATATATATATATATATATATATATATATATATATATATATATATATTATGTCATAGATAACCAATATATTAATATACATTAGTATTAATAAGCTCAATTTTGCACTTTCCATTTCCCATGAATTCAATATAATTATATACTTTTTTTTGTTTTACAGAATCTGAATTATTTATACATACCTCGGATTCTCACTGGTCAACTTTTATTTTGAAATTTCGTCCAGAACGCAGAAAACCGATGCATATTCCATTTATACAGCTACCACATTGGAAAGTTTACGTATGAAATTTCGATGATTGACACATATTTCCTGTCAAGCCCTGATAGGTTGGTGGTTAGTAGCGTGTTACTTCATTATGATTGACATATTTGATATCACGTTCTAATAGGCTAGTCGTTTGTATTATTGTTGTTATGGTGATTAAAGTGGCCATGTAGATGAATAGGGAACTTGCAATCCAAACTGAGCATGCTCAGACGCAAAGAACTATGGGTTTATTTGTGGTTATCGTAATACCTATTCAGGAGCTACTGATAAAACCTCCACCAATCGTCAGGGTAACTATGAATTGATTATTTGTGGTTACAACAATTTCTCAACATTGTTTACAATACTAATTGATTAGTATTTATAATCACGTTTCCCATGATGCAACATTCAACATGGCGGGTTTGCAAGTTCCCTATTGGGTATGTGTTTGGATTTTTAATTTGATAAAACAATTCTCCTATGTTTTGAAAAAACATTATATGAAAATAACATATACCATGCTTATGTTAGTAACTCATATATTGCAGTAAATTTAACAAACGTGTAATATGCTTATACTGGTACTTTAACAAACTTTTCTTTTTTTACACATTCTGCACATTTTTGCAATTTATTGAGTGAGAAATCTGAACTTGATCTTCGCTGATCTTTGCTGTGTGAATTTTTTTTTCCAATTTAAAATGTGAAACACACATATGCCATACATGTGATGGTTTTAATGTTGCCTGTAAACGACCTTTAAACATTTGGGATTTTTGAGAACTTTTGAGTTGGGCCCTTTTTATGATATTAGTTATGGTATACCCCATGTCACGTCACGCCATGTCATATCACGTGACCTTTCATCAAATCATAACATCATGCCATGCCACATCACATCACATGGTGTCATGTCATGTTGTAGCAAATCTATAGATATTTTGATGTGGTTGTTTATGCTTGTAATATTAGCGGGTTACTCCAGAGCACAGTAATGGGTCGTTTCTAAGAGCTACTGTACACGAAATAAAGGTATGATATACTGATCGGCGATCTCAGTGTGCTTTTGTTCGGCAAGGATAAAATTAACCATATACGAACCCTACATACTTCCTCCAATACATCACACAATGTCAAATCAGACATATAAATGCTATATTTCTTTTATTCCACATGTCTGTCTGTCTGTCTGTCTGTCTGTCTGTCTGTCTGTGTGTCTGTCTGTGTGTGTGTATGTATGTATTATGTATGTGTGTATGTGTGTATGTGCTGTAGCATACGTTAACAAAATTGCACGACACAGGTTGTGCTGTATAAACATGGCAAAACAGGTAAAGGAAACAAGAATAATATATTGTTGAAAACATCTGTATCACGACAGGAAATAACATACTGTTGCTATGACGACTGATGCTGTTATCTTCGTATACTGAACACACACACACACACACACACACACACACTCTCTGTCTGTCTCTCTCTCTCTCTCACCCTCTCTCTCGTAATTTTCTAAATGAAATCCATCATGGTGTCATTTGTTTTCGTAAACCTAGGTAGCTATACTTTATTCATTGACGAAAACATCCAAAGTTACAAGATAACAAGATTATATGCAACATATTCTCAAAATGACATTCAGGCGGCATTAGATCCTAAAGGCTTATATTTAGCATGTTACTAAGTCCTATAGAATCCCATGAATCTTAAATATAATGTGAGTTTGGCACAGCTTTCCAACTTGGCAATTTGTTTAGGCTAATTGATGACTTCTCTTCCACATCCCTAAGTGCTTTTATGAAGGAAGACCAATTAGAGCTCCAGGAATACAGGAAAACATTGGCTTCTGTCAAATAAACACAACGTGATTTGTTATGAGTTTAACAAAAGAACAGCTATGTCAGTGTGGATTACTACTATTGTTTATATCAAATCAGGGATCAAACTAATTATAATATCATAGCCACTTTAGAATCCAAAATGGCCGCCTAACACCACAGGGAACAGAACGAATAGTTAATTTTACTCTCGCGATTTTCTGGATTTCTAATATTATGTTCTTATTATTTTCTCTATATTTCAAGTAAAGTTTAAATATTGCCATTATAACTATTGTTTCTTTGCACTGTTATTTTCCTGTCTCCTACCGTTATTACTGTCTTATCAGAGTTTACCTGCTTTGCATTAATTAGTAGATTACTAATTCTAGAACACATTCACGGGCTAATTGTCCAATGAACACATTGCGCAGTGAGTGTAAACATCCACTGTTAATATTTAAAACTTTTTATTTGAAATATAGAAAAAAATAATATAATAAATCAGGAAAATCGCCTGAACACAATTGATTATTTGTCCTTTACCCTGTGCTAATACTGTATTTGTCAAAATAAAATATCGTGGATATTCTTGAAAACAAGACAGTGGATCCCTTAAGTTCCTCAATAATTTCAAAATGGCCAGGAACAAGCCTTGGCGTGGCAAAATTTGTATAAGAACTTTCATTTTATTCAGGAAAATAGCTCCCAAGGCCTTCTACTCTAAAGCATGCTGGTATACAAAATTAACTCATTACCCATGAAAAATAGACGCTAACTCAAGTTTAAACTTACAATAGAATACATGGATTAAAAATCAAATATACTAACCTTGGCAGATTTCTTGTTCTAGCAGTGACATCATGTAGGAATCGTTGACAAATTCATCCATATGTTGACTAGAATCCATGGCAACGATTGATTGTTGGTCAAGTACGTTTGGTACGCCACCCTTCCTTAGAATCAGTGGTATCAGCTATAAGCAATGTGACACACAGTGCCTTAGTTATTATATGATAGTTATTGACTCCGACACTGGCACTTTCACCCAGATCATTTCTCAAAGCTATACAGTAACTTTGCTCCTCCTTTCGCTCTGTTCTCCTCCCCTATATCAATGTAATGCCACACTTTGGTAATTGTATCTTCTTTTGTGTATCAATGCCGTACGTATTAAATTCATGCATTATTTTGCACATAACTATATGTATTATGTTGCACATAGCTATTGCGTTGCGCATGATTGTATGTATTATTTTGCACATAGCTATTATATGTTGCAAATATATATATGCATCGTGTTGCACAAAACTGCATTATGTTGCACAAAACTATGTAGTAGTATGTTGAACATAACTATGCGTTATGTTGGTAATAAATGTTTTTCTCAAGATTATATCTGACACGGGAGGAGATTTATAGATGATAGAGAATGTCAGCATTTTTATTCGTTGTAAGTTTAACATACCTCTATGTATTGTGTTACACATAAATCTATGTATTACGTTGCACATAATTCCATGCGTTATGTTGCTTTCTAAGACATGTTTCTCTGTTATATGCTTTCGCGTTATAGATGTCAGAATTTTGTTTTAATGTATGTAATTACCAGCAAAAATACCATGTGTGAGACGTCAAAAACGTCGTGCTTCGTAATTGAAATTCTCACACTGGTTTGGTCGTAAGCTTTACCTCGAGATCGACAAGCTATTCTTGGCCAGTCTATTACATTTGGAATTCCTGTTATTACACCTCACGCAAGACAAGTTGCACACATTCGAAGAGAAAATTTAGTATCTAACCCCTGGTCGTTCTATGTCATGACAACATGCATCTATATACTTTTTTTGCGTTGCCTAAAAGTTCCAACTAGTAGTGACAAGACCCCTTATGTTACTTATATAAAATGACATTGGGGAATGTTATCTTCACCTTTGAGACTGAATACTCACATTTTCGTGGGGGTGGGGGTGGAAGGAGAAATTAATATAATAATGCAATAATATAAGTCACATTTTTGTTTGCGATATTAGCTTACAAGCTCTGAAGATAAAATTCATTTTTAGGTGCTTTATCAAATGCAAAATCATTTCACACGGAGAGCTAGGACAAATTAAGTGTTTGTTCTTACCTTGCTGAAATCTGGATGTGCAACATATACACATGTCATCTTGTGAGTTTTCATAAGTGCCACTATATCCGGTGTCGTGTCTGCTGCGTTGACGTTATACAAAGAGATTTCTTTGCTACAAGGTTTCCGATTCCGACAGCTAAATGAGAAACGATAAAGTTTATTCTGCATTACTAATTCTGTATGCATGTATGGCTACCTGTAATATATATATATATATATATATATATATATATATATATATATATATATATATATATATATATATATATATATATATATATATATATATATATATATATATATGAGGACGAGTACCATTTTGTACTTGTGTGCCCCAAGTACAAACTTGTTAGATCTAAGTTTATTTCTGAATTTTATTACTCACCTGCATATGATTGGAAATTTATCTTATTAATGCAGTCAACAAATACCTTCATCATTCAAAACCTTGCGAAATTTATTTTCTTTGCCATGAAAATACGTAAACAGCTTTTGGAAGAAAATCTCTCTACATAAGCTGACTTGTCAATTTAGCTATGTTGAACATACCTCTGTAACCATGATCATTATTCTATGTTCAGTTATGTACATTTAAGGCCCATGGCCTACAGTACGGAATAAAATTATTATTATTATATATATATATATATATATATATATATATATATATATATATATATATATATATATATATATATATATATATATATATATATATATATATATATATATAACTTTACACTGAGGTTCTATATATAAATAATATCATGAACCATACAGTTCTGACCCAAATATTTCGAAGAGACCGAGCTCCTCTTCATCGGTGGGTCTCCAGTTCTGTCTATATATATATATATATATATATATATATATATATATATATATATATATATATATATATATATATATATATATATATATATATATATATATTGTCTGTCTGTGCCTGTGTATGTATGTATGTATGTATGTATGTATGTATGTATGTATGTATGGTTTATTAGTTCCTTATGCATTTCTTTTTTCTATGTATGTATGTATGTATGTATGTATGTATGTATGTATGTATGTATGTATGTATGTATGTATGTATGTATGTATGTATGTATGTATGTATGTGTGTTTGTGTGTATGTATGTATGTATGTATGTATGTATGTATGTATGTATGTATGTATGTATGTTTGTGTTGGGGTTGGTGTTGGTGTTTGTTTGTGTGTGGAATCGATTCCAAATTAATCATGTTTGGTAGCGAATTGGCTTGTAAGCAATTGGTGCCTGAATAGCTATCTTTTCTGAATTTTTTATCTTAACTAAACTAACAATATACACATAGGATAGGCTTAAACAGAACAATAGTAATCTCATTTCATAAATTATACAATGCGCCGTGCAAAATCGTCACCATAAACATTATCGTGAACAAGACTTAGTATACAATTTGGTTTATCCTTTGAAAGCAATATTCGTCAAAATGTAAGTAAACATTATATACGAATTATGAACGAAACCAAAATTGGAAGACATTCAATAATACTTGACCACACACACAACTTACACTCCTCCTGTTTTGTTCCTCCAGTGAATAGCGAGGTAAGGTTTACCATCACACAAATCATTCATAGCTCGTTTTGCCGCCTCTCTTATATTTTTCGCTCTCAAAAGATGCGAGTCAATCTTGGAACGAATATTTTTAGAATCTGGTAACGGAAAGTGTCTAAACTGCGGTATAGAGAACAATCCCAAACATTCGATTTGATCCATATGTGCGTCCTTTAAATTCGTACCATATAAAATAGATGATTTAGTTGTCGCACTATACTCTGGAAGTTCAATCCCAAATAGTTTTGGGAACGCAAATCGAAATTGGTCATACCTCTCGCGTAAATCAGGTGACCCTTCTCTACTCGGAGAAATTAAAACAGCATCCACTGTGTTGTTGCATATCTGTTTAAACTCATCCATATTCACTGAACCTAGAAGTGTTTGCAGACGTGCTACATCGAATGTTGTATTGAACAATCGGAGTTTCGATGGGTCTGTATGTCCCTGACTGCCATGTGTTGGGAAGGATAGCTCAACTATAGATCTGTTCTGGTAAAGAGCTATGCTTAAAGCGGTCTTGAAAACATTATACAGGTAGTTTGGTCCACTGTAATAGTATTCAATTGGTAAAAGATAACGTCCTTTTCTAGTTTTAGTTTCAGACGGCTTAGAATCGTCTTTGGCGGGGACGATATGGTTGGCTAAGGACACATCAATCGGAGCCTCTGCTTCACTCTTCGTACCGTGATCGACTGTATCGTTCTTTGCCATTACTTCCAGTTTAGTTATGTTTCTAAGTGTCTTAGTACCTTCGTCCGTGAGAGGTGTAGATATTTCAGATTGGTTAGTTGTCGTTGATTTGTACATTGTTAATTTATACATGTAACTGCCCTTCCCGTGTGTTAGAACATAAAAACCGAATATCGTGAGAGCCGTGATAACGACAATACAAAGAAATAGATGCTTCTTTGCCATGTCTAATTCCAGAGATGGAGTCTTTCCTGGGTGTTGGCATCCGTGTCATGTAATTGAAAAGTATAATAACTTGCTTCTACTACTGAAAAAAACGATTTTGTAGTCAAAGCTGTGGTATTAAAATGGCAGATGATACGCTGTATTTTGATTAAAATCCCTTTATTGCGCAGGGGAACCAGTTATCACAAAGAGACCATCACGTTTTTTTCTTTTGTTTGTTTTAGGTTTATTTTACAGACTACGGATCTTCCAATTTTTGAATGAATGAGAAGTGCCAGAACCGGCACAGAAAGTAGAGTGAATTCTTTTGAATCATGTTCAAACCAAACCTCTCCACGGGTGCATTTCAGATCAATTGACATTTTAAATGACCGATGTTACATTTACTCTGTCTTACAGGGGATTCACTCTGAGCATGTGCTTTTAATGAGATGAGCTATCAATTTCAGCGAGACTGGGCCCAAGGTGTTATGTAATAGGATACACAAATTGCTCGGTAGCTAGACGTGATTCAAGATAATTCAATGTCAAAATGTAGCCACTTGTATAATATAAAATAACCGCAAACACATAAATTTGCTGGATGTCTAAAGTCTTTGCTAGGCACATGCTGTGCCGTATAAATATGGTAACACAGGTTAACTAAACAATCGTTTATTATTAATGAAAACATCTAGGGCACGACAGGAAATGACGTATATGGTTTCCATGACGACTGATGTTGTCATGGTATCATATACGTGGTATACATGTACAAAAAACCAG
>NC_135565.1:12501741-12629241 GCF_964340395.1 Glandiceps talaboti
TAATTTCACAGAATACATGAAGGTAAGATATATATGGTTGGGTCCACCTTTGTAATATTGGATTGGTAAAAGATAACGATCTCTTCCCGAGTCTGTTCTGGATACCTGTAGTTCTTCTTTTGTAATGTTTACTTTGATACCTTTGGTGTTTTCGTCTTTAATAAGCTTATTGCGCATGTTCACGTCATTTTCTCGTACTGCAGTGGGTGATGTCTTTACTGTGTCAGGTCTGTATGCTTTCCACGCATGTCCTTCTTTTGTAGAATTTGCTTCGATACCTTTGGTGTTTTCGTCTTTAATATTATGCATTTCCACGTCATCATCTTCTCGTACTGCAGTGGGTATTATCTTTGCAATACCAGATACATATATTTTTAGTTTACCACTCCGCAGTAGGTAAACCAATACATGTACCGCTAGACACGTAAGTATAGCGTAAATTGGAAATTTATATATTTTCTTCATGTCTTTCCATCAAAATGTCCAGGTTTTGTGAATAAATTGGAAATTACGACGTGTATCCGAAATAACTGCGCTATCACATATAACCCTTTCAGGCGTACAGAATACAAGTGAATTTACATAAATTACACATAAATCAATATATATTCGTCTAGAGCTGCTAGACCATTTGTTATGTTACGCCACGTTGCGAAAACATTGATAGCTGTCTGACACGAAATGTTGATATATTGTAATCTGGTGAGAAATTTGTATTAGATATAATTTACATACATACACAAATACATACATCCATACATCCATATATCCATACATGCATACATACATACATACATACATACATACATGCATACATACATGCATACATGCATACATGTACATGCATACATGCATACATACACACACACACACACACACACACACACACACACACACACACACGTACGTACGTACGTACGTACGTACATACATACATACATACATACATACATACATACACACATACATGGATACATACATACATCTACCCAGCGAAACCTCACCCACCCCACCCTCCACATCTCTTCAATTGCTCATAATTACCATATGCACGTACCATTCCAATATAGTGACGAAGCGGAAATGGGACAAACGATGTGACACAGACGAAGAGAATTCTGGTATCCCGCCTCGAATTTCAATCTCTACTCTCTACCTACCCCCAAAAGTTAACAAAAAAGACGTACTATAGGAATTGCGTGACGTCATGTTTTATTTACACTTCAAAAATATTCTAATAGCATCAACATTTACAATAAACCCTTAGCCTTCCTGACAAACATGCTGTCAATATAATGTGACAGTGGCTATAATCTCTACATCTCAGACTTCATCATCTCTGTTATTTCTCTAAACAGAGACACAAATGCATATATATAATTCTTATAAAAATGGTTACGACAGCCAAATACTACCGTGTCTGTTCGACATTTTCAAAAGAGACTTCATCGTGTTTTTCCGTACAACCAAGCTCATAGTTTATTTTGCAAAGTACAGTCTTTTGGAACCCGTTGTAAATATTTTCTCTGGACTCTGAAATTTAGTCGAAACACCATTGAAGTTGTATTTGGTACGTAGAAAATGATACAATGGCATGGTTAATTTGGTGAGGGTATTGTTTTGAATGATGTCTCAGATATTGTGTTGGTTGTCTGAGAACACCAACTATTTCTGGTATTGTTATTGAAAGTGTTATGTCTGGTAACATAATTGATTGATTATCACTTTTCTAAAACACAACTTGTAGTCACGCAATACATATTTTGCTTGGTGCATCTCCGCCAGCAGTACAATGCCGGAAGCTCCGACTGTAAACGTTGAATTTACCAAGATTCTAAAAGATTTGAAGAATTCAGTCGACAGCCTGTATGACCTAAGTCGTAAGACACAAGACCGTCTGCAGTACCTTGAAGAGTCGGTGACTGAAATACGGCGTTCAGCCGAAGCTGCCTCTGCAGTAGACCGTGACGTTCGTTCAACAGTAGGTGGCCATATTGAATACGAACCGCCAGACCAGGCCAGTCGAAGGCATATTGAAGCCCAACAAAGTAACGCACCATTAGGTGCCCTCGGTCCTGTAGCTGCAACGACATACTCGTATAATTTAGACTTATGTAATTACTACAGGCGTCCAGGCTCTCACTGAGCAGCGATTTCAATGGGGATGATGACGTTTCGTAGAATGTACTTTGGCATAAAACTGTGACCTCGGTTGTATGTATGTATTGAACCCTTAGCATCATCTTTTCAACCATCTACACTTTCCACCAAAACATTTGTGATTGGAGTGAGGGGAATTCGGAACAGGAAGACGACAATGAAAAATGTATTAAAAACAAATTTTTCGATATTGCAAATTAGTAACTGCACTTCCTAGTAAGACTATAGTTACTAATACAGAAATCAAGTTATAGGCAAACTAAGATAGATATAAACTAAAAGTATTGATGATAATGTAAATATCGACTCTTTGTGGGTGGAAACATCTGTAACATGCGTGTCGTTTCAATGATAATAGCTATCACCGAAGATAAAGGGGAGTTGATAAGAATTTAGGATTTCAAGCCGGGCACGTTGAAAGCATCCTGTCCAGACTGTTTTTTTCTTTTGATTCACCATCAGGTCATCACTTCGAGTTCCTCAGATACTAATCGTGATGAACACTTCAGATTTTGATATTTAGATTCAATTAAGAATAACTAATTAACAATCGTCAAACAGAACATTAGAAAATGCTAGTCCAGAACAATGACATATAGTGTGTTATTTATTACAAATGATAAGTCCTCAGCCCATCGCACTTAACATTGTATACAGTAGAGAAGAAAGGGAACAAGGAAATGATTATCGTTCTACTAATAATTTACGGAAAAATAATTTAAAGGAAAAAGTAAGGCAGGGGAAAACATATACAGTACATCTGTGTTTGCTGGACAAATCTAGTATGAGTGTTGAAAGCTTTATGAACAAAAACTGATAATTTGTACTGAACTACTTCATTCTTACATGCCAGTAAGGAAAACATTTTTCTTTCGTGTGGTGAACTCTAAATCTTTGAGGAATGAAATCTAGTCTATGGTCATTATAATTTATATAAAGGGCAAAACAATATAAAATGACACTCATCCTCAACAACTGTAAAACCTTGTCTTTTACAATATGGACACACTCTAAGTTCAACAGGAATATATGGACTACAATGACGTCCCACTTCAATTGCTAAATTGTGACTAGAACATCTGGGCTTAGCAAGATCAAATTTAAATTTTATGATTTTAACACATTATCAGAACAATGACATGATCCTATGTAATACTTATGGCGACATATGGATAATATTACTAAAGCGAGAAACTGAGATGGACTGCTGTATACTTGGCGTTGCTAAAATCAGTGTTGGGCATCACAATAAAAATAACATTATAACATGAGACATGTATTCCCACAATAGAGTGCATCTACATAGATTATATTAAGGGAGCCTTCAGTAATTACTATTACATCAAATTAGCTATAGTTTGGAAATCACTAATTATCTGAAACTTCGATCATTTCAAGTGAAAACTATTTTTTCCTTCACTTTTCATGCAAGTAAGTAAGACAGAGTACAACATAAATTACATGTGAAATTCTAAAATATATTTATTACCGTTTATTACCGTTTTCAACGGTAATTCCAGTGAAAGTGAAATATTCTACACTATTTTCTGCTCGATGGACATTCTCATGAGACTAGATATTGAAGCCAGTGACTGGTTTCAGCATGTATGTGATACAGGTCAATCTTTGCATGGAAATCGCGTATATGGCTCATATGCACATTTTTTGCTTGTATGGCAATGTGCATTTTAAAACAATGAGCAATGTGCAGCTTGTCATCTGTCACATGACATATTCCCAAACAGCCAAGCTACACAAGATGTCATTAGGACTTGTTTGGAATGTGGAAAACATTAAATTGTAACTACATGCAGTTAACTAAAGATGAGCCTTAGTTTGAAGGGATGTGTGTTGTTTCTCTCAGAATTGTAGACTTTGTTTGAAATAGTGCAGAGTGCATTTTACAAGAATTTTATCTTCTCACTGTATGGTAACAAGTACAATCCAGGTAGGTCATCAAATGAGTCATCGTAAAATGTGACCCTCCCCTTGGACAGGTTTCTAAAACATGCCCCTCCCCCCAATAACCCCGGCCCACCCCTCTCATTATTACTGAAGGCTCCCTAAGTTCTACAGTTACTCCTTTTGAAATTTTTTCCAATGAGGAAATTCTTCAAATTCAATGTGTAACGGTTTCCCTCCATCTTCGCGGAAGGTCAATATAAAATTGGACCAGTTTGATGAGGACCGATCACGATGTATGAATAGTTCTGATTCTGAAAATACATTGATAATAAAATGATAAGTTGTTAAATGTAACAGAGGAGTTTGATAAATAGATAATCAAAATAAACTAGTAATCACGACAAGCGGGCAGGTGTGCAGGTAAGCAGACATACATACATACATACATACATACATACATACATACATACATACATACATGATGCATGCACACATGCATGCATGCATGCATACATACATACATACATACATACATACATACATGTACATATATACATACATACATACATACATACAATATATTCGTACTTACGAAAGCATATTTCTTGTTCGAGTAGTGACATCATGTATGGATCTTTAAAAACTGTTTTCGTTCTATGGGGCAACCCCTTTTCCACAACATCCAGTATGTCATCTTTGTCGATTAATATTGGTATGTTTGCATTCCGTAAAAGGAGGTAGTAGGCCTGCTTAAACGAAAATAAAGTAATCTCTTAAAACACAATCTTAATGAAATGTTGACTACCATATCCTTACATCTGTTACGATCTTAATCTAAAGTGGATGACATCACCACGACGCTTAAAAAAATAGACCTGCCCCTAAATGACCAATCCATCAAATGTACACATAGGAACAGACGTATACCGAAGTGATACATTTTACCGTTCCTTCCACCCACTCCTCTTTAAGTCTCTCTCTCTCTCTCTCTCTCGCTCTCTCTCTCTCTCTCTCTCTCTCTCTCTCTCTCTCTCTCTCTCTCTCTCTCTCTCTCTCTCTCTCTCTCTCTCTCTCTCTCTCTCTCTCTCTCTCTCTCTCTCTCTCTCTCTCTCTCTCCTATTTTGTCTCGCTGGTTTTCTTAGTAATGTAATGTGTTTGTCGTCTGTCTTTCTGCATGCCTGTCTGCCTGCCTGTCTGTCTGTCTGTCTGGCTGGCTGGCTGGCTGGCTGGATGGCTGGATGGCTGTCTGGCTGGCTGTCTGGCTGGCTGACTGGCTGTCTATCTATCTGCCAATGATATATTCATTGTAATCTTTGATTTTCTAAAGACTTTATTATAAACGTTCACATTTTCATACTGCAGCAGTTGCCCTGACTATCTTTTAATTAGAACTTACCTCTGATGAGAATTTCGGGTAGGCAACATACACACAAGATAAACTGTGTTCTTTCATTAGTGCCACGATATCAGGAATAGTATTTGCCGCGTTTTGGTTTTCACTGGCGAGTTTAATGGGTATGATTTTATCAACGCTTGGTCTCAAAGAACTGTAGAATAGAAATCTGCGTTAGTATTGAACAATCTTCAATGGGGTACGGCAATTAAAACCAGTCCTAAAGTTTGCCCTTTGAGCTGTACAAGTAAACCTCAAAGGCATAAGAAGGCATAGTGACCAAATGTTAAAAAATAACTGTAAAACAAAGTTTTACTAGTTCGAACAGAAAAATATGGGATTTATTTTTAGTTGCCCTACATCAACACAATGTGTGTAAGCTTAGCTGATTTTGAGGTGGCTGAATGTGAATCGTGAGTGGAGGGGGGGGGCTCTCCGTGAAATGATATGTAGAGGCTGCAATGAGACCTTCAAACCCAAGCTACATCACACACTCTAAAAAGCAGACCTTTCGCATACCAACTATATCACAATAAATGCGATACGGGTCTACGATACATGCAGATGGCAGTTCTTATGATGAAATAGCTAAATATTGATCAAAATAATTGCTGGGATTTAAAAATGAAATCTAATTGATTGTAAATTATAAAATATTCTGAGCTAAAATTGAAACACAATATACCCGTCCAGTTAGTTGGGCAGGATTTTCCACAATCTTCCAGTCCAGAAAACTATACCCTTTCTCATACCTTATTAGCACAAAAAATGGCCCCTTTCCAGCGGACCCTCCCCGTATGTTCATCTTTTGGAGTTGCCCCTCCTCCGGAGATGTGAATAAAAATGTTTTGTAATATATTCGTTATAATTGTGTTTGTTTGTTTCTTCTTTCGTACAGTAAAAAACTCTTATATAGCACAACAGTTTCGTCACCAATAGCAGAGGCAGGTCTTTCAATTACTCTTCACAAGTTTTCATAAATTATACTTGCGTTTTGATCAAAGCAACATTGCAGACCCCTTGGTAGTTCCCATGCATGAATGGAGGAAACTATTAATTGGGGAATACTATCTAAATAAATGCCATTCCTTTGAAAATGCTCATGATCAGCTTCTATACACATTTAGTTGTTTATCTTACATTTCTCCTGTTTGGTTCCTCCAGTGAATAGCAAGGTAGGGTTTATTCTTACACAATCTTCCCATACTTTGTTTGGCCGCTTCTCTAATTAATTCCGATCTTCGGAGGTGTGACATTATCTTGGAATTAATTGTGTAAGAATTGGGCATGTGCATTCCCCTAAAGTTATTGCCGTCATGCAGTCCAAGACATTTCATTAGATTAAATGGTGAACCAACACCATCGCCATATAAAAAGGACTTGGTGTCGTTAACTTCTGGAAGCTGGATACCAAATAATGTTTGAAATGCAAGGCGATGGCGTTCGTACATAATGAGGTAATCTCTGTCGTTTTGTTGGCCTACGAACACAGCATCGACGGTACTATAACACTCGGTTTTAAATTCTTCCATGGTAATGGTGTCTACTATATTCTTCAGCAATGGTATATCGAAAGTCGAGTTGCAGTTTCTAACGCTTAAAGGGGTGTCTCCGCTCCTATGTTCTGAAAAGGGTATCTCAACAAGTGTTCTATTAAGGTACATAGCCAATCTCACAGAATACATGAAGGTAAAATACAGATGGTTGGGTCCGCCTTTGAAGTACTGAATTGGTAAAAGATAACGTCTGTTATCCAAACCAGTTTCCCCTTTTGTAGAGCTTGATTTCATTCCTTTGGTAACATTATGTATTTCCACGTCATCATTTCCTCGTACTGCAGTGGACATTGTCTTTGCTATACCATTACCAGGACCATATGTCTTCCATAAATCAAATTTCCCATTCTGTATTGTGTACAAGAATGTATACACCCCTACGCATGCAAATATTGCACAAATTGAAAGTTTAAATACCGCTTTCATGTCTTGTGCTCTCCCAAATCTAAAATTATAATATTACATCTATCAGAAATAGTGTTTTGTAAATTTTAATCTCGCCAGTAGTGTCAATACATTCGCATATAAATCGCTGTATATCGTTTACTATTTGTTTAGTGCACCATTTGTTGTTTAAAGCGATAGTGTGAAAGCATTGATAGCATTCTAATCACGTATACCAAGAGTCGCAATAGTCTAGTGGTTAGCGTGGCCAGCTTGGAATCTCCATGCAGAGGTTCTGCCACTGTCGTTTGTTTCTGAATGGCTATAAAGTCCGTGAAGATCTGAACCACGACTGAACCAACAAAGTTGTATAATTGAGAACCCGGTTGGATAGAGGTTGCAATGTGAATGCTTTAATCTTGTGTGCTAATACAGCAGCCGCAATGAGTCGTATGCTCTCAAGAGATTTGAGAAAGTAAACAGTAAACTTTTGCCGCTATATTTCCATGTCAGGGGTAACAATGGAACATATTGGTGGGGCTGGTTGTTATCTTAGTTTCATTTCTTTGTGTTTAGGGGGTCCAAAAAGTCCGAATGAATGCAATCATGCAAAACTCGGCCTCCTTAGAATAGATTTGTAAAAATGTGCAAATCTGGCTAAGAAGAGGCCTGCTGTCCACTGGGCGAGGTATTCTGGGAGGCAAACAAACTTAGGTGCTACACACGCTTTGAAACACAAGCTTTAGTCTTGTTCGGACACAGGTTAAAGGTGTTTGTGCTTGTAACTTGAATCATTCAGGATACATCGGTCATCCTCCCACCCCCGATGTGATAAATATGTGATGTGATCATGCCATGTCACTTCACGTCGAGTTTTGCTGTCGCGTCGTGTCATGTCATGCCATGTTTTGTTTTGTTTTGTTGTGCTGTGTAGTGTCGTGCCAAGTCATGTGGTGTAATGCCTTGTAAAGTCGTGTCTCGTCATTTCATTTCATGTCATGCCAAGTCATGGCATGTATGTCGTGTCGTGTCGTGTCGTGTCGTGTCATCTCACGTCACACTATATTGTGTCCTTTCATGTTATTTTATGTTATGTCATGTCATGTCAAGTCGTGTTGTCATGTCACGTTATGTCATCTTAAGTCATGTGAAGTCGTGTCATGTCATGTCATGCCATGTCATGTTATGTCAAGTTTTGTGATTTGATTTCTGTTTAGTTGTTCAGTTGTACGATATTCATTAAAACAATACACCATACAAATGATAAAGACCACGTGACTTTACTGAAACGATTAACCAATCAAATTACATTAAAATGAGCATGCTCATAAAATTGTCGAATCAAAATATATCAAGTGTGTTGATCATATATTTTCCTTAGTCTAAGACAGGTCTATAAGTTGATGTCAATGTCCCTATACGAAAACTTTCCAATGTGGTAACTGTTTAAAGGGAATATGCATTGGTTTTCCGACTTCTGGACGAAATCTCAAAACAAACGTTGACCAGTTCGAATCGGAGGTATGTATAAATAATTCGGATTCTGTAGATAAAAAAGAAGATAAATATCACTATGGCAACTGCAATTATTCCTTATTGATATGTATTGATAGCGCATTTACTTGGAAAACTACATGGTTAGTATGGTTATTTCTTTAGCCACAACCAATTTCATCTACATGTAGTTACCCATACCATCCTTCATTCTCTTAAGACATTAAAGTGGCCACAGAAATGGCGATTTGTTATTTATTTTGGATTTTTAATTATTAAAAAAAATTTTTTTTTAACCTGGCTTCCTACTTGAAAAGTGAAGGTCAAATAACATAAGCTTAGACCACGTCTTTGTTTGTAACTCAACAAAAAGCTAACAAATGTGTAAAAAAAAATGTTATTGTACGTACAATAACAAGCATATTGCACATTTTATTAATCCTTTTGCAATTTAGTGAGTTACAAACAAAGACTTGGCATGCATTACTTCACATCGATTTTCCAAATTAAATACCAAATCCTCATCCATGTCGTCACTTTAATTCACCTTGTCTGTGATTGATTCATTCATATATCCCTTCATCACAATCCTAAAGCCATATATTCAACTACAAATTGTCGGATTTCTCGATATCCATGCCTTCCATATCAAACTACCATTAAACACCAAATAAATAAATAAACAAATAAATAAATGATAAATAAAATATCTTGATATAAGATGCAAATACAAACAAATTTGTCAAATTGGAGATATGCTCTAATTGAGATTACATATTATATAAATGTATTTTTCTTACGTAAACATATTTCCTGTTCAAGCAGTGACATCATATATGGATCTTTGAAAACGTTGTTCATGTTTTCAGACAAGCCCCTTTCCATGACAGCTTTCTGGTCGATTACTACTGGTATGTTTGCCTTCTGTAAAAGCACAGGGTATGCCTGTGTAGAAAGAACAAAGATGTTCAATTTGTGCTATTGCCATGCTTATTGTGAATCATCATCAATCATGTTGATAAACAAACAAACAAACAAACAAACAAACAAACAAACACAGACACATGCCACACACACACACACACACACACACACACACACACACACACGCACGCACGTGATAGTTAAGCTTAAAACTATTTCAGAATCGCGATCGTGTGGGAGTTATAGCAATTTCTCTCAGATTCGAATTCTCTAATGGCTACTAGTGCCCCGTCAGTAATATCGATATTAGTTCATTGATGTATCTACCAAAAGTGACATTTTAAAGTAGGTTTATTCTTTGTTTTATGATTTGGATAACCTGTATGACTCCTGCCTATTCAAAATTATCAGTGTATTTAGGGGCGAGATCAGTAGTTCAATCTAGGTTAAATAAACTAATTTCTTTTCCTTTTTTGGGCGGGGGGGGGGGCATTTTAGTTCTCGTCCAACAAAATTGATTATACTTTTAATGGACCTTTTGTATCCTTAAATACAAAAATATTACAAACATTTCTTTAAAAAATGTCAGTTTCGCTGTAGTAAATGCATGACATTAAAATAAAGTAAGGTGTTAACAAAAAAAAACTATTTCTTACTCACAACATACTGGCTTTATATTCATAGCACTACATACTACTACACGTTGATTTTAAATTGATTATGCGGTTTTGAAGCAATTTTCAATTTTGGTCAATTTAGTTAGAAGGGGTGGGGAGGGTGGGGGTCTGAGGTCTGAGTTTAAAGAATGTATTTTTTATCCTACATTGAACTATTGACCTGCCCCTTATTGTTCGTAAATATGCTAAATTCATTCCAACTGGGACCTGGTAGGAAAGGGGTTGCACTGTGAATGATTTAATTCAACTGTCTGAATTCACAAACATAGATTAATAGCTTACCTCTGAAAACCTCGGGTAAGCAACATATACACAAGACAAGCTGAACTCTTTCATCAGTGCCAGGATATCAGGAATAGTATTTACTGCATTGTCATCATCACTGGCAAGCTGGACGATTGTTTCGTTAGATACCCTTGGATTTAATGCCCTGTAGAAGATTAAAAAACAAACATATAAACTTAAAATATCGAATGAATTACATACGAAATTTCTCAAAACAAAGTCAAACAATGTATGTTAATGACATCTAGTCCATATTGTATGATAATGCGAACGAATCGTCATGGACTCTAGGTTCACGATGAGCGAATGGTTATAGTGGCTGACTTGGAATCTGCAGGTTGCAGGTTCGCTCCCTATCGCTGAAGTTTGTTTCAGTGTGCTTAAGTCCTTAGGCAGATTTGAACCACGACCACCGTGCCTCAGTTTACCCACCTGTATATTGGGTAGGTTGATTTGATTTAATTCTATGCGCTTGCTTATGACTGCAATGGATTGTATGCTCCTCAAGGAGTGCAGGAAGGGCCGTTGTAACTTAAATTGGTATTGTAAACAATACTGTTACATTGTTTGCAACCACGAATGATCATTTCATAGTTACCCTGACAATTATTGGTGTGTGATTTTTATTGGTAGCGCCAGATTAGGTATTACGATAACCACAGATAATCCCATAGTCGTTTGCGTCTGAGCATGCTCAGTCTGGATTGCAAGTTTCCTATTGGGAAAGCACTGTGTGTAAACCAACGTTATTAACATTACTATTCATTATCATACTACTGGAAATTTCTACCCACAGAATCATTCTAGCATGGACGAGATGTCAAAGGGGTTGACAATTGTCTGACTCTGCTGTGAGTAGACGTTTTCATTTATAAGAGTCTAGCTATGAACTGACTATCAAGATTATCTCCCAGCTACACGAAAATGTACCAGGTAATCGTAATGTATGATCCAAAATCAACGGATAAGGCAAAAATAAAAGAATTATGTGTTTTCGATAACATGGCCTTAGACAATAGGATAGGTAGCTTGGGATTTGATTTGATTTGATTTTATCTTTACCTTTTTAATAACCCAAAAAAAACAAACGAAATGTCAGCCAGAATACTTTTTCTGTGATACTTTGATGAAATATGTACATATGTCATTACGGAAAGATGACAGAAGTGCATGAAGGTCAAGAAGACAAAGAATTTCTTATCTTTTTGATCACGATGTAAACAAGCTAAAGTATTGTGTTTTCAGTATGTGTATAATGTGTATGTTGTATCGTGATGTGTGTTGTGACCATGTTGTTGATGTAGCCGAATTTATGTCAACTTGGTTCTCAGACCTTGCAGTTTTATTGGTCTGATGTTGGTTTGATAGTGTGAGAAGGAAAAGACTTCTCGATACCCTCAAACCTAGTTTTAATTGCCCATCACTTATAAAACAACATTAGTGATCACAGTCATATCTTAATGACGATGCAAATGGTTGTAACCAATAATTCTTATATATAGATATATAGTTATCAATGCCTTTATCTATAGCTACGCTTGCCAGCGCGGGCTCGAACCCAGGATTGAGTGTAAACGAGCTAGGTACTCGGTCAACGACAGTCACATCCAAATCAATCAATTGTGTTTGTAATCTTACGTTTCACCTGTCTTGTTCCTCCAGTGAATAGCAAGATAAGGTTTCTTGTCACATAGTAGTCTCATACTGATCTTTGCCGCTTCTTTGATTAATTCTGATCTTCGGAGGTGTGACATGATCTTCGACTTTATAGTGTCCTCATTGGGCATGCGTATACTCCGAAAACGTTCACTGTCATACAGTCCAAGACATTTCATTTGACTAATTGGTGCACCCAAACCATCACCATATACAATGGATGGTGTCGACTTTCTCACGAATTCAGGAAGCTGGATACCAAATAATTGAAGGAACCCAACGCGATGTCGTTCATAACCCTCACTCGAAATTTCCTTGCCTATCGCCAAACTTGGGGCCATTAGAACAGCTTCAACGGTATTATTACATTCAGCTTTAAATTCCTCCATAGTTGCGGTATCTACTACATTCTTTAGCAATGGAATATCAAATGTTGAGTTGCAGCTTCTCACTCCTAGAGAAGCAGTTGGAGAATTTTGACTTTTATGCAGTGGGAATGGTATCTCAACAATCGTTCTCTCCAGGTACATAGCCATTCTTAGACCGGTTATAAACCCATGATACAAATAGTTCGGCCCACTCTTATAATACTGGATTGGTAAAAGATAGCGGTTATTCTTTTTCGAACCAATCCTTGATACCTGCGTTTGTTCTCTCCTAGGGCTTATTGCGATATCTTTCATGTCGCCGTTTGTGATTGTTTCATCGTTGTTTCTTTCCTCCATCGTAACGGGTATTGTCACCTTCGATTTACTTGCTTCGTTTGTTTTCCATACATGTAGCTTACCATGCTCTATCATGTACAGTAATGTGTACCCTGCCAAAAACGCAATTATTGTGACGAATTTCTTTCTCATGATTGCTGTCCGTCGAGAAAAAATTAGACAAATGCCTGTATCGAACATAACTGTGCAATCGCTTCTACTGTGATAAGCCAGTATCAACACCACTTAATTCACTAAAACCTAGTACATATCTTATTAAATAAACACGATTATTATTTGTTTAAAGCACATCTGTTACAGTTATGTATGGATGTGAAAATAGTGTAATATTATTGTTCATATATGAATACTGTAAAATATTCCAACATGATTAGAAAGGTTAAATTATGTGCCTGTTCAAATTTGAGTTACATGGTAGTTTCGTAGACGTCGAAAATACATATTTTGACCAAAGAACGCAAAAAATAAACAAGATATAAAACGAATCAACCAGTACTTCCCTTTCTTTCGCAAAATTATCAAACAAACAATTACATAGGTACCGTGCATAGTGGAGATGTAGAAGTAGTAAATTAAAACTCGCATTATTCATTATCAGAAAATAAACAATTGCAGCGATTAAAAATTATCGAGTCCATGTGTAATGTTTTCATTAGAAGTCTGTTTTTACTGCACTGTGAAAGAATAGCAATGCTATCAGTGTTCAATGTGATTGGGTAAAGGGCCCTGTTGTGTTTGTTGTGTCTGTTATTGTTAAGAGTTGAAATGTGTCTATCTACACTGCACTGTCAATAACTTGATGTCCAATGACTGAAACGCCAAGCCTACCGCATTCTATATGAAACAGACATCAATATTCAAAATGTTCATAAAAAGGAAAATGTAAGTATTGGGGAAGAGCATAAAGACACACTTTTACTACAGTATTATTCATTTGTTTATTTAAAGGTACCCTGGTATAAACCTCATTAAAATTAAATAGTACCTGACCACAGGTGGCAGTATTCTACAAACTCTGAAAATACAGAAACCATGTAAAACTATGATTTATACAATGTCTGCCATAAGTGAAGAAATCCTATGTTATGTTAACATTTTTATTAGTTGTATAAAAGTCCTGAACTTTTCAACAAAATGGTGCCAAAGGCACTGTAGTACAACTGATTTTAATGAAATTCAAAGGCCCGATGGTTATATGGTGAGCAGTTACATTGCAGTTGCTATGACCACGGACTCACTTTCAGCACAATTGTACTTTACTCAAAAATTAACCAATCAAATTACATTAAAACAAACATGCTCCTAATATTGTCCAATCAAAACATATCAAGTGTGTTGATCATATATTTTCCTAAGTCTAAGACAGGGCTATAAGTTGATGTCAATGTCCCTATACGAAAACCTTCCAATGTGGTAACTGTTTAAAGGGAATATGGATTTTTAATTTATAAGACAATTTTAATTTGGCTTTCTACTTAACAATAACTGAATACATAGATGAGGATTTGGTATTTATTTTGGATTTTTAATTTATAAGACAATTTTAATTTGGCTTTCTACTTAACAATAACTGAATACAGTGCAAAAAGCTAAAAAAAAGCGTTTAAAAAAGATATTGTTATTGTACGTACAATAACAAACATTTTACACATTTATTAATCTCTTGCCATGTATTGGGTTACAAACAAAGACTTGGCATGTGTTGCTTCACATCGATTTTCCAAATTAAATACCAAATCCTCAAGTGTGTTGATCATATATTTTCCTAAGTCTAAGACAGGGCTATAAGTTGATGTCAATGTCCCTATACGAAAACCTTCCAATGTGGTAACTGTTTAAAGGGAATATGCATTGGTTTTCCGACTTCTGGACGAAATTTCAAAACAAAGCCTGACCAGTTCGAATCGGAGGTATGTATAAATAATTCGGACTCTGTAGATAAAAAAGAAGATAAATATCACTATGGCAACTGCTTTTATCCCTTGTTGATATGTATTGATACCTGGAAAACCACACGATAAGTATGGTTATTTCTTTAGCCACAATTAATTTCATCTACATGTATTTTACCCATACTATCCTTCATTCCTTTAACCATGGTGTATTCATTAATACATTAGAGTGGCCACATAGATGAGGATTTGGTATTTATTTTGGATTTTTAATTTATAAGACAATTTTAATTTGGCTTTCTACTTAACAATAACTGAATACAGTGCAAAAAGCTAAAAAAAAAGCGTTTAAAAAAGATATTGTTATTGTACGTACAATAACAAACATTTTACACATTTATTAATCTCTTGCCATGTATTGGGTTACAAACAAAGACTTGGCATGTGTTGCTTCACATCGATTTTCCAAATTAAATACCAAATCCTCAAGTGTGTTGATCATATATTTTCCTAAGTCTAAGACAGGGCTATAAGTTGATGTCAATGTCCCTATACGAAAACCTTCCAATGTGGTAACTGTTTAAAGGGAATATGCATTGGTTTTCCGACTTCTGGACGAAATTTCAAAACAAAGCCTGACCAGTTCGAATCGGAGGTATGTATAAATAATTCGGACTCTGTAGATAAAAAAGAAGATAAATATCACTATGGCAACTGCTTTTATCCCTTGTTGATATGTATTGATACCTGGAAAACCACACGATAAGTATGGTTATTTCTTTAGCCACAATTAATTTCATCTACATGTATTTTACCCATACTATCCTTCATTCCTTTAACCATGGTGTATTCATTAATACATTAGAGTGGCCACATAGATGAGGATTTGGTATTTATTTTGGATTTTTAATTTATAAGACAATTTTAATTTGGCTTTCTACTTAACAATAACTGAATACAGTGCAAAAAGCTAAAAAAAAAAAGCGTTTAAAAAAGATATTGTTATTGTACGTACAATAACAAACATTTTACACATTTATTAATCTCTTGCCATGTATTGGGTTACAAACAAAGACTTGGCATGTGTTGCTTCACATCGATTTTCCAAATTAAATACCAAATCCTCATCCATGTCGTCACTTTGATTCACCTTGTCTGTGATTAATTCATCACAATCCTAAGGCCATATATTCAACTACAAATTGTCGACTTCATTCCAGATTTCATGATAATGCATGCGTTCCATATCAAACTACCATTGAACACACCAAATAAATAAATAAGTAACTAAGTAAGTATATATATATATATATATATATATATATATATATATATATATATATATATATATATATATGTATATGTGTGTATATATATATATATATATATATATATATATATATATACATACATACATATATATATATATATATATATATATATATGAAATATCTTAATATATATAAAAATGTAAACAAAATAGAAGTGGTCAAATTGTAGTTATTCTGTAATTGAAATTATATATTACATAAATGTATTTTTCTTACGTAAACATATTTCCTGTTCAAGCAGTGACATCATATATGGATCATTAAAAACGTTCTTCATGTTTTCAGACAAGCCCCTTTCCATGACAGTGTTTTGGTCGATTACTACTGGTATGTTTGCCTTCCGTAAAAGCACAGGGTATGCCTGTGTAGAAATAACAAAGATGTTAAATTTATGTTATTACTATGATTACTGTGAATTATCATCAATCGTGTTGAATAACTATAGGTTGTTGTGATACCTGGTAACTATCTAATGGCATGTTTTCTATCCTGTAAATATATAAAGAAACAAACAAACAAACAAACAAACAAACAAACAAACAAACAAACACGCGCGCGCACACACACACTCGCGCGATATGTAAGCTTAAAACTATTTGTGAATTGCAATCGTATGAGAATTGTAGCAATTTCTCTTAGATTCGAATTCTCTTAATGGCTACTAGTGTCCCGTCAGCAATATCGATATTAGCTCATTGATGTATCTACCGAAAGTGAAATTTCAACGCAGGTATGATTGTTTGTTTTGTGATTTGGATAACGTTAACCTGTATGACAACTGCCTATTCAAAATTGTCAGTGTATTTAGGGGTGAGATCAGTAGTTCAGTGTAGGATAAATAAACTAAATTCTTTCTTCTTCTTTTTGTTTTTTTATTTTATTTTATTTTAATTTTTTTTTTTTTTTTTTTTTTTTTTTGGGGGGGGGGCATTTTAGTTCTCATCCAACAAAATCGACTTTACTTTTAATGGATGTTTTCTACCCGATTTTGTTTAGTCTATTTAAAGCTTGAGAAAATGATGAAAAATTCATTGTTACGTGGAATTCAATTTTTACCGAATGACATGTTGAAACTTTTTCTTCTGCTATATGCTGACGATATTGCCATATATTATTGATGTACTGTACGATTTTACCTTGAAATGGAAAATGAAAGTCAATCTGGCGAAAACGAAAGTTGTAGTGCATAGAAATGGAGGTTATCTCAGTAGGCACGAGAAGTGGTATTTTGGTGGGACAGAGCTGAAGATAGCAAGTGCTTATGAGTACCTAGGTCTCGTATTGTCATGTAAAGGTTCTCTTTCCGTCACCACAAGAAATATGGCTGTTAAAGCAAGGAAGAAATTAGCTATCGTAGGAAAGTCTGTTAAAGATTTGAAGTCTCTGGCACCGAAAATATATTTTAGACTTTTTGACGTCTTGATTTTACCAGTCCTTAGCTACGGCTCTGAAGTATGGGGTTTTACGGCATATGAACACCTTGAAAGAGTACAGTTACTTTATTGCAGACGTTATTTAGGAGTGGCAAATAGCGCCCCCAATTGTACAGATTTTGGTGAATGTGGGAGATTGCCATTGTCTGTTACTATGTTACAAGATGCGTTAAGTACTGGCTACATATCATAACAATGCCAGAGTCACGTTTACCATTTAAAGCTTATCAAATGTTATTTAAAATGGATGAACAAGGAAAACATTCCTGGGTCACACAGGTAAAACATCTGTTTTATCAGTACGGTTTTAGAGAGTCCTGGTTAAACCAGGGTGTGGGGAATACAGTGGTCCTTCTATCAGAGTTTAGTACTAGGGTAAAAAGATGTGAAAAGCCAAGAATGGTGATCAGAGGTATGTGCTAACGAGAAAACTGGTTACTATAGAAATTTTAAAAAGGAACTTGCACCTGAAATGTACATTTCATTGATTAGTCTTTGTAAGTACCGTAGAGCCCTCGCAAGATTTAGATGCTCTAGCCACGCGTTAGAGATCGAAACGGGGAGACACAGAGGAACTGACAAAGAATTCAGGATATGTAAATTATGTTGTATCGAAGTAGAAGATGAATATCATTTCCTCTTTAAGTGTCCAGCGTGGGATAATTTAAGAAAAAAATATTTACAACCTGCATCATACAGATCACCTTCACTTTACCATTTTAATCAGTTGATGGCATCTAAGGATGACAATACCACTAGAAATCTAGCTTTATTTTTGTTTCATGCATTTAAAGTAAAAGACAAACTGTAAACTCTCCATAATTTACCATTTATAATTCAGCGAATGTGTGCTTTGGAACTTTACAAAGACATCCTTGTTTATCACAGTATTACACTGGCACTGTGAACCAGTTGTGTAACTGAATGTATTATATTGTATATATATCTGGGGCCGGAAAGTTCTGAAAATTCTGAAATAAACCAATTGTTATATTAAATTATTATGATGTTTTCTACCCTTAAATACTAAAAATTCTTTTAAAATGTCAAATTGAGAAATGGACGAATTTTCGCTATGTATAGTAAAAGCATGGCATTAAAATAAAGTAATGTGTCAACAAAGGAATATGTTTTACTCATTAAATACTGGCTTTATATTCATAGCACTACGTACTTCTACACATTGATTTGAAATTGATTGTGTGGTTTGAAGCAATTTTTAATTTTGATCAATTTAGTTAGAAGGGGTTGGGATTGGGCTGAGGGTCTGAGGTCTAACTATAAGAATTTATTTATTGTTATCCTACATTGAACTATTAATCCACCCCTTATTACATGTAGTCGTAAATATGCTAATTAATTCCGAGTGTCTGAATAAATTAACAGCTTACCTCCGAAAACCTCGGGTAAGCAACATATGCACAAGACAAACTGAACTCTTTCATGAGTACCAGGATATCAGGAATAGTATTTACTGCATTGTCATCATCACTGGCAAGCTGGACAATTGTTTCGTTAGATACCCTTGTATATAATGACCTGTAGAAGATAAAACACATGTACACTTAACATAAGGGCGATTTACACTAATGTATATCCAGATAACGACATTTCTAATAACAGAGTCAAAAAATGGATACACTTTTAAAGGCATAGGTTGTCGGTGGCCAAATGGATATACCACTTACCTCTTACCACTGCGGTCGGGGTTCCAACCCAGTCAGGGTTTGATAAATTTAACACGCTGTAAGTAACAACTTGAGTGTCGTTCAGTTTGACTCTAACGAACAACGCAGGTTTTCCCCGGGTTCTCCGATTCCTTGTGCACTAACACTGAACCGATGAGGATTTCTTGGGAAACAAGTATTTATATACTTGAAAAACTATCCAGTATAAATAAAGATTACTACTCGTTCATATTGTACGATAATGCGAATGAATGTCCATAGACTGTTCATAATACTAATATAAATTTCTACTCACAGATTCATTGTTGCATTACCATACATCATGGATGACAAGATGTCAAAAAGGACTGACACTGTGAGTAGACGTTTTCATTTATAATTATAAAACCATAGTCTATGAACAGCCTCATTCTTGTGTATCCAGATGATCTCCCAGCTAAACGTCAATATACCAGGCAATCGTAATGTATGATCCAAAATCAACGGATAAGGCGAAAATAAAAGAATTATGTGTTTTCGATAACATGGCCCTAGAAAATAGGATAGGTAGCTTGGGATTTTATTTTATTTAATCTTTACCTTTTTGATTACTTTTTATTTTTGAAAAATATTGCTCCAAAATAAACAAAATATCAGTCAGAATACCTTTTTTGTTATACTATAAAATAACAGACGTGCATGAAGGTAAAGAAAGGGGATTTCTTATCTTTTTATTTTCATTGCTTAAAACATGGTCAGGGTCTTATGTAAACTAGGTAGGGTGGGTTATTGGAAACATAATTTTTTATTTGCCTAATACAACCATTTGCACCACTGTTTAGAGATGCTTGTGGTCAGAACGTTTAATCAGTAGTTGACAATAAAAATAAATTAAACTTGATTTAGGGTTGTCTGAATATCATCTAATACTTATCACATATAAATCCTCTTATGTATACACTTAACCACAGCACACAGCAGAGTGCAGTACACAAGAAAATGCTATAAGTGCAAGCCATCTGTTAATAGTACACTGCCAGAGCTAATATTGTTAGTCTGTTTAAATCATAATGTGTTTTTGTTTCATTTTCTTACAAACTGTTTATGAGACACCAAAACAGAAACACAGATCGCGATGTTAACATTCAAGCTAAAGTATTGTATTTTCAGTGTGTGTATTTTAATGTGTAGGCTGTATCCTGATGCGTGTTGTGGCCATGTAACATTGTTTGTGTTGCCGAATTTATGTTAGTTTGATAATGTGACAAAGAAAAGACTTCTGGACACCTCAAAGCTAGTCTTAATTGTCCATCACTTATAAAACAACGTTGTGATCACAATCATATCTAAATGACGACGCAAATGGTTGTAAACCAATAATTCTTATATATAGATATATAGTTATCAATGCCTTTATCTATAGCTACCCTTGCCAGTGCTCGTTCGTACAGCCAAGGGCAGTCAAATCCAAATCAATCAATTTTGTTTGTAATCTTACGTTTCACCTGTCTTGTTCCTCCAGTGAATAGCAAGATAAGGTTTGTTGTAACATAATACCCTCATACTGGTCATTGCTGCTTCTTGGATTAATTCTGATCTTCGGAGGTGTGACATGATCTTCGATTTTATAGCGTTCTCATTGGGCATGCGTATATTCCGGAAACGTTCACTGTCATACAGTCCAAGACATTTCATTTGACTAATTGGTGCACCTAAACCATCACCATATATAATGGATGGTGTCGATTTTCTCTCGAATTCGGGAAGCTGGATACCAAAAAATTGAAGGAACCCAACGCGATGTCGTTCATAACTCTCACTCGAAATTTCCTTGCCTATCGCCAAACTTGGCGCCATTAGAACAGCTTCAACGGTATTATTACATTCAGCTTTAAATTCCTCCATAGTGGCGGTATCTACTACATTCTTTAGCAATGGAATATCAAATGTTGAGTTGCAGTTTCTCACTCCTAGAGAAGCGTTTGGTGAAAGTTGCAATTGACTTTTATGCAGTGGGAATGGTATCTCAACAATCGTTCTTTTCAGGTGCATAGCCATTCTTAAACCGGTCATAAACCCTTTATAAAAATAGTTCGGCCCAGTCTTCTTAAAATACTGCATTGGTAAAAGGTAGCGGTTATTCTTTTTTGGGTCTATTCTTGATACCTGCGTTTCTTCTCTCCTAGAGTTTTTTTCTGTATTTTTGACGTTGTCATTCATGGTCGTTTCATCGTTGTCCCTTTCCTCCACAGTAGCGGGTGTTGTCTTCGGTGTACTTGGTTCGTTCGTTTTCCATACATATGGCTTACCATGTTCTATCATGTACAGTAATGTATACCCTGCCAAAAACACAATTATTGTGACGAATTTCTTCCTCATAATTGCTGTCCGCCTAAGCGTTTGTTGTTTAGAGAAAATTAGCTAAATGACTGTATCGTAAATTACTGTGCAATCGCTTCTCGTTACTGACAAGTGGTAAGCTAGAATCGACCACTCAATACGATTATTATTTGTTTAAAACACATGTTACAGTTCTGTATGGCTGTGAAAATATTGTAATATTATTGTTCTTGTATGAATACTGGAAAAAAGTCCATGATTGGAAAGATTAAAATATGTGTTTGTTCAAATTTTCATTGACATCGAAAATGCAAATCTTGATCAAAAAACAAACAACAAAATATAAAGGAAATCAAGCAGTACTTCCTTTAAAAAGGAAAATGTAAATATTGGGGAAGAGCACAAAGAGACACTTTTACTACATTGTTATTCATTTGTTTATTTAAAAGCATGTATAAACCTCATTAGAATAGTACCTGACCACAGGAGGCAGTATTCTACAAACTCTGAAAATACAGAAACCATGTACAAATATGATTTATACAATAAAGTCTGTCATAAGTGAAGAAATCATCCTATGTTATATTAACATTTGTTTTAGTTGTATAAAAGTTCTGAACTTTTCAACAAAATCAACAGAAAATGTGCCAACTAATACCCTTTCACTGTACAATTATGGTTAAAATGGAGTAAGACTTTCCTGTTGTGTAAAATATGTGCAAATCTGGCTAAGAAGAGGCCTGTCCAATGGGGCGGGGTATTCTGGGAGGCAAACAAAGTTAGGTGCTGCACATTTATTAAACACAAGCCTCAGTCTTGTTCGGGCACAGGTTAAAAGAGGTGTTGTGCTTGTAACTTGAATCATTGAGGATACATTGGTACTCATCCCCACCCCCGATGTGATAAATATGTGGTGAGTGTATTACATCCTACCATATCACTTCACGTCGAGATTTGCTGTGTCGCGTCGCAACATGCTATGTCATGTTATGTTGTATTGTGTTGTGCCAAGTCATGTGGTGTAATGCCATGTCAAGTCGTGTCGCATCATTGCAAGTCATGTCATGCCAAGTCATGCCATGTGTTGTCGTTTCGTGTCATGTCATCTCACGTCACACTATGTTGTGTCGTCTCATGTCATGTCATGTCATGTCATGTCAAGTCAAGTCATGTTGTCATGTCAAGCTATGTTGTCTTATTCATGTTATGTCATGTCATATCATGTCAAGTTTTGTGATTTGATTTCTCTTTATTTGATGTTCAGTTGTACGATATCTATTAAAACCAGATGCAAACTGAATGTCTTCCGTAAGGGCAAAGTTTTGAGATTGTCGTTCCTACAGACCGTTTTTGTTGGAATACAACAGAACATATGTAATAAGTTATTTTTTCTCATTGATTGCTATTAGCTCATTGCTGTTAGTGATCTCCTGGCCAACCACAACATGTACTGTGACATTTGTTGAGAATGTAAAAAAATAAGCTCTTCGTGCGTCGTACCACTTTAGACAACATTTCCTGATGAGAAACTATTTTTTCCTTTTTAGTGGCCTACAAAAATATGCCAATAATTTATTAAAACTAAAAGCTACATCAATAATATTTTCAGGACAAGTGCGCTTTGGTATCGCAATTGCATGTATCAAATTATATTGAATTTGAAATGTGCATTCTTGAGATATAGCCTAATTACCGAAAACCATTAATTACGTAAATTGCTCATTAATATTCACGGGATTTTTACCAAAACCTAATCAAATATTGCCATTACCCTACGGAATACGTCTTCAAAATTACGTTTGAATTGAGCAAGCCGTTGTGGAGAAAACGATGACAAAGACAGACAAACACACACACAGACACACAGACACACAGACTTCCACCCATAAATATATCTCTTCCTTACGGAAGAAACAATAGACCATAAAAGTGATAAAGACCACGTGACCTCAGCTCACTTTCAGCATAATTTTACTTTACTTTAACCAAACAAATTACATTAAAACAAAAATGCTCCTAATATTGTCCAAATAAAATATATCAAATATGTTCATCAGATATTTTCCTTAGTCTAAGACAGGTCTATAAGTCGATGCCGATGTCCCTATACGAAAACTTTCCAATGTGGTAACTGTTGAAAGGGAATATGCATTGGTTTTCCGACTTCTGGACGAAATCTCAAAACAAAGGTTGACCAGTTCGAATCGGAGGTATGTATAAATAATTCGGATTCTGTAGATAAAAAAGAAGATAAATATCACTATGGCAACTGCAATTATTCCTTGTTGATATGTATTGATAGCGAACTTACCTGGAAAACCACATGATTAGTATAATGGTTATTTCTTTAGCCACCATTAATTTCATCTACTTGTATTTTACCCATACCATCCTTCATTCTTTTAACCATTGAATGATCTATTCATTAGTACATTAAAGTGGTCACATAGATGAGGATTGGTATTAATTTTGGATTTTTAATTCATAAAATAATTTTAACTTGGCTTCCTCTTTGAAAAATCAATGTGGAACAACATTGGCAAAGTCTGTGCTTGCAACTGAATACAGTACAAAAAGCTAACAAATGTATTAAAAAGAAGTTTGTTATTGTACGTACAATAACAAACATTTCTTTACACATTTATTAATCTTTTGCAATGTATTGAGTTACAAACAAAGACTTGGCATGCGTTGCTTCACATCGATTTTCCGAATTAAATACCTAATCCTCATCCATTTCATCACTTTGATTCACCTTGTCTGTCCCTTCATCACAATCCTAAGGCCATATATTCAACTACAAATTGGCGATTTCATTCCAGATTTCATGATAATGCATGCGACCATTAAACACACCAAATAAATAAATAAAATGAAATAAATAAATAAATAAATAAATAAATAAATAACTAAATAAATAAATAAATAAATAAATAAATAAATAAGAATATAAATAAAATATCTTAATATATATAAATATAAACAACAAACGACTTGTCAAATTGGAGATATGCTCTAATTGAGATTACATATTATATAAATGTATTTTTCTTACGTAAACATATTTCCTGTTCTAGCAGTGACATCATGTATGGATCTTTGAAAACGTTGTTCATGTTTTCAGACAAGCCCCTTTCCATGACAGCTTTTTGGTCGATTACTACTGGTATGTTTGCCTTTCGTAAAAGCACAGGGTATGCCTGTGTAGAAATAACAAAGATGTTAAATTTAAGTTATTACTATGATTACTGTGAATCATCAATCGCGTTGAATAACAACAGGATGTTGTGATACCTGGTAACTATCTAATGGCATGTTTTCTTTCCTGCAAATAAACAAACAAACACACCCACACACGCACGCACACACTCACGCGATATGTAAGCTTAAAACTATTTCTGAATTGCAATCGTATGAGATTTGTAGCAATTTCTCTCAGATTCGAATTCCCTTATGGCTACTAGTGCCCCCTCAGTAATATTAATATTAGTTCATTGATGTATCTACCGAAAGTGATATTCCAAAGAAGGTTTATTCTTTGTTTTATGATTTGGATAACCTGTATGACTCCTGCCTATTCAAAATTATCTGTGTATTTAGGGGCGAGATCAGTAGTTCAATCTGGGATAAATAAACTAAATACTTTCATGGGGGGGGGGGGGCATTTTAGTTCTCATCCAACAAAATCGACTTTACGTTTAATGGATGTTTTCTACCCCTAAAAAAAATTGTTTAAAAATGTCAAATTGAAAAATGGAAGAAATTTCGCTGTAGTAAAAGCATGGCATCAAAATAAAGTAAAGTGTCAACAAAAGAATATTTTTACTCACTAAATACTGGCTTTATATTCATAGCACTACGTACTACTACACATTGATTTGAAATTGATTGTGTGGTTTGAAGCAATTTTTCAATTTTGATCAATTTAGTTAGAAGGGGTTGGGATTGGGCTGAGGGTCTGAGGTCTAACTATAAGAATTTAGTTTTTTAATCCTACATTGAACTATTGATCCACCCCTTATTATTCGTAAATATGCTAAATTCATTCACTGTCTGAATAAATTAACAGCTTACCTCTGAAAACCTCGGGTAAGCAACATATACACATGACAAACTGAACTCTTTCATTAGTGCCAGGATATCAGGAATAGTGTTTACTGCATTGTCATCATCACTGGCAAGCTGGACAATTGTTTCGTTAGATACCCTTGTATATAACGACCTGTAGAAAATAAAACACGTGTACACTTAACATAAGGGCGATTTACACTAACGTATATCCAGATAACGACATTTCTAATAACATAGTCAAAAAATGGATACACTTTTAAGGCATCGGTTGTCGGTGGCCGAATGGTTAACTTACTTGCCTCTTAGTACTGCGGTCGGGGTTTGAACCCAGTCTGGGTTTGATTATTATTATTATTATTTATTTATAAACGGCAATGCATCCATTAAATGGCTTTTCATGCAAATGCAAGATAAAACAAATACAATACAGATTTAAAATACAAATATACATAACAGACACAAAATTTAAGCTCTGTACAATAATGACCATCTTGAGGAAAGAGTGCAAAGGGCATTAAATTTATGAACTATTTGCAGCGATGGATGCCCTGTATCTGAAGGAACGAGAGTGGGCTTTCGGAATGTGGAATTTGGTCCTTGTATTGTATTGATGAAACGTATCATTGGTTGAAATAAGTTCAGAAAGGTACGATGGTACTTTGTTAATAATACATTTTTTGACAAGTTTATTGAAGTTGTGGTTATGTCGCTCTTGAATGGTTGGCCAATCAAGTCTAAGTCTGGCGGTAGTGACATGTTCAGACTTCTTTAGCCCACATTGGATGCGGACAGCGAAATTAATTATACGTTGCAAGCTGCATTTTAATGTGATACTACAGTTTGAATAAACAGTGTCACAGTAGTCCAGGAGTGAGAAAACTGTAGCTGTGATGATATTCTTGCGATTTTTTTCAGGAATACAATGTCTTGCTCTAGCCAGGGTAATAAGTCGATAACCACAAGCTCGACGGAGGTAGGCTATATGGTTTGACCATTTGAGTTCAGGGTCAAGTCTAAGACCCAAACAAGTCGCACTGGTGGTTGCCTGAATAACATGATCGCGAGTAGAGAGGGTTTTAATGTGATCTGGTATTTTCTGCAATTGTTGACGAGTGCCAAGTAACATGAATTGGTATTTAGAAATGTTGGGTTTGAGAGAGTTGGAGTGAAACCATGTTGTGAGATTGTTGATTTCATCGATCAACTCATCGTGTAAGGCATCTAAGTTGGAGATATGAGCTGCTTTTAAGATGTTGATATCGTCAGCATAGCCGTACATTGGTGTATTAGATTGGAGCCAGAGTGGAAGGTCGTTGATATAGAGGGAAAATAGAAGTGGGCCGCAGACGCTGCCTTGAGGTACCCCGGTTTTAACAGGAATGTGATTTGAAGTGTAAGAATCAATTTTAACACATTGAGTGCGATCAGTCAGGTAGTTTTTAAACCATGATATGGTAGTGGGGTGGATGTTATAGCGTTGAAGTTTTTGAAGAAGAATAGCATGATTCACAGAGTCAAATGCCTTTGATAAATCCAGCATTAGAAGACACGAGATTTTCTTAGTATACATGTTGTCAAGAATGTCATCAGTTACACGTTGCAACAGGGTTGCTGTAGAATGTTTTGGTCGAAAACCTGAGAAGGTTGAGTGAAGAACATTATTTCTTTCGAAAAAGGAGCTAAGTTGCTTGCAGACCAGACGTTCCATGACTTTTGATAAGGTGGGCAGTAATGAGATGGGACGATAGTTACAAATGTCTTGTTTGTCTTTCTTACCCTTCTTGAAGATGGGGACAATTGTAGCCTTTTTCCACTGTGTGGGCATAATGCCTTGGGTTATGGACATATTGAAAATACGAGTTAATGACGGAACAATCGCTGGCATAGAAAGTTTGATCAGGCGCGAGTCAATGTCATCAGTGGAAGATGATTTATTTGATGGCAGTGAGGATAAATCCGAATTTACATCCTCTTCAGAGACAGTCGAAAGTTGGAATTGAGAGCCAAGTGTTGGTATGTGATCTATCAAGGGGTCTGTCGGTTGAAGTTCATCCTGAACAAGCACACCAACATTGGCAAAGTAGTTGTTAAAGTTATTTGCGAGAGGGATGGCATTGTCGTGGACAGGGAGAGTCTTATCTGATGGTTTAAGAAGTTCATTCACCTTCTTCCAAACTTTGTGGCTATTGTTAATATTTTCAGATAGCAGTTCTTTGTAATAACGGCATTTGGCAAACTCAATCTCCTTCTTTACAAGGTTACGAAGTTTTATATATTCGCACCAGTAAACATGAAGACGAGTGCGGTGGTGCATTTTACGAACCCAGTCGCGAAATCGCATTTTTTTCTTGATGGATGTAGTTATCCAGGGATTGGCTTTCGGACGAATGCGTACTTTAGTTATTGGAGCATGAGAGTCGAGAACTTTGTAATACAGGGAAGTCCAAGTGTTTAATGCTTCGTTTACTTCACTGCAATGATCAATGTTCTCCCAGGGTACACGCTGGAGGTCATTTAAGAATTTAGTGGTGTCTATTTTCTTAATACAGCGTATATGGTGGACAGTTCGGGGAGGACGTCTTCGGCGTCGTTGTAGTGGTAGAACTGTGTAAATCATGTAATGATCACTTAATGAAGAGTGTATAACTGATGATTTAATTGGTTGCAGGGATGTAGGAGTTATGATGAGATCGATCAATGATCTTGTGTTGGCAGTGACACGAGTAGCATCATCAATATGTTGGGTTAAGTTGTGGATATCAAGAATTTCACGTAGCTTTTTTGATTCAGGTTTGTTACTTAATAGGTCGCAATTAAAGTCACCGAGGATCGCAAAATTCGAGGCGAAAGATTGATATGCGTATGCAATATTTGCAGAGAGTTGTTCGAGACTTGAGACGGGAAGACGTGGTGGTTTGTACACACAACCGACTGTGAACTTGAATGGTTTACTAATCTTGACCCACAGCTGTTCAATCTGATGGGGATCATTGTTATCGGAACATAAATTAGGTATTGTATTAATGACGAGATCATTACGGTAATAAATTGCAAGACCGCCATGTGAAGAATATCTTCGGTCATGTCTTATGAGGTTAAATCCATCGATAGCTAAAGAATCGGAGCTTGTGTTTTCACAAATCCAAGTCTCAGTGACTAGCAGAATATCAAAAATCTTTGAGGGGTCCATGAGTTTTAATTGATCAAGTGAGTTATTTAAGGATTGAATATTAAGATGACCACAGGTGAGGTGAGGATTGTCTCGTAGTTGAAGATTGATATCTTCAGGTGGCAACAGCGAATCAGCATCTAGCATTGAATAGACGTCATCAGGGTTATCTTGTGGTATAAAATACGCATCACTAATTAAGTCAGATCCAGGGCCTGGATTTGACTCAATGTCACCAGCAATTGACAGAAACTTATAATTGAACGATAATATCGAATTTGGATAGTAACGAATGCGTCTGTGGCTGTATTTTTCTTTCACAGAGATATAGGTGGATAGCTTACTCACTGTAGTTGCAGCTAGGTCAGGTCTTGTTGTGCTTACAATGAGAGTTGATGATATATGTTGGTAATAGGAGTGGTGACAGGTGGTGGATGTGACCAGCACTATCAGGATGAATAACGAGGGCATTCTGGAGTAGTAGATATTAGCATAAGTTGACGAGGTATGGAATGTCAATGAGTCTATGTAAATTACTATACCATAGAATGGGATTATCCTACCATCCTGGACAGGTACAAAAATTGGCACAAATTGGCAAAAACCACTTCAATACTGTTCAAAAGTCAGCGGAAATTGGAATGGAGGTTCCTCAAATATTCATGAAACAAAGTCTGATAAAATTGCGGAGTAGGAACACCAAAATACAAGGAAACTCGGCAATTACAGGAGAGCTGACACTGACAACTGTTCACACTGCGATTAGGTGAATTTACCAAATTAAATTTAACACGCTGTAAGTAAGAAGAGTGTCGTTCAGTTTGACTCTACCAAACAACGCTTGTAGTCAGAAAGTTTAATCAGTAATTGACGACATTAAATTTAGCTTGATTTAAAGTTGTCTGAATATCATCTAATACTTATCACATATAAATCCTCTTACATATATATGTATACACTTAACCACAACAGCAGAGTGCAGTACACAAGAAAATGTTATAAGTGCACGTCATCTGTTAATAGTACACTGCCAGAGATAGCATTGTTAGCCTGTTTACCACATAATGTGTTTTTGTTTCATTTACTTACAAACTGTTTATGAGACAGCAAAACAGAAACACAGATCGCGATAGAAACAAGCTAAAGTGTTGTATTTTCAGTGTGTGTGTTTTAATGTGTAGGTTGTATACTGATGCGTGTTGTGGCCATGTAACGTTATTTATGTTGCCGAATTTATGTTGGTTTGATAATATGACAAAGAAAAGACTTCTCGACACCTTCAAAGCTAGTCTTAATTATCCATCATTTATAAAACAACGTTGTGATCACAATCATATCTAAATGACAACGCAAATGGTTGTAAACCGATAATTCTTATGTATAGATATATAGCTATTAATGCCTTTATCTATTAGTACCCTTGCCAGTGTTCGTTCGTACAGCCAAGGGCAGTCAAATCCAAATCAATCAATTTTGTTTGTAATCTTACGTTTCACCTGTCTTGTTCCTCCAGTGAATAGCAAGATAAGGTTTCTTGTCACATAGTAGTCTCATACTGATCTTTGCCGCTTCTTTGATTAATTCTGATCTTCGGAGGTGTGACATGATCTTCGACTTTATAGTG
This sequence comes from Glandiceps talaboti, assembly GCF_964340395.1. Classification (NCBI taxonomy): domain Eukaryota; kingdom Metazoa; phylum Hemichordata; class Enteropneusta; family Spengelidae; genus Glandiceps; species Glandiceps talaboti. The sequence goes on from NC_135565.1 coordinate 12,532,428, forward strand.
TCCTCATTGGGCATGCGTATACTCCGAAAACGTTCACTGTCATACAGTCCAAGACATTTCATTTGACTAATTGGTGTACCCAAACCATCACCATATACAATGGATGGTGTCGACTTTCTCTCGAATTCGGGAAGCTGGATACCAAATAATTGAAGGAACCCAACGCGATGTCGTTCATAATTCTCACTCGAAATTTCCTTGCCTATCGCCAAACTTGGGGCCATTAGAACAGCTTCAATGGTACTATTACATTCAGCTTTAAATTCCTCCATAGTGGCGGTATCTACTACATTCTTTAGCAACGGAATATCAAATGTTGAGTTGCAGTTTCTCACTCCTAGAGAAGCGTTTGGTGAAAGTTGCAATTGACTGTTATGCAGTGGGAACGGTATCTCAACAATAGTTCTCTTCAGGTACATAGCCATTCTTAGACCGGTCATAAACCCTTTATAAAAGTAGTTGGGCCCACTCTTCTTAAAATACTGAATTGGTAAAAGGTAGTGGTTAATTCTTGATACCTGCGTTTCTTCTCTCCTAGAGCTTGTTTCTGTGTTTTTGACGTTGTCATTCATGATTATTACATCGTTGTCCCTTTCCTCCATAGTAGCGGGTGTTGTCTTCTGTGTACTTGGTTCGTTCATTTTCCATACATATGGCTTACCATGTTGTATCATGTACAGTAATGTATACCCTGCCAAAAACGCAATTATTATACCGAATTTCTTTCTCATGATCGCTGTCCGTCTACGCGTTTGTTGTTTAGAGAAAATTAGATAAATGCCTGTATCGTAAATTACCGTTCAATCGCTTCTAGTTACTGATACGTGGTAAGCTAGTATCAGCACCAGTTAATTTGCTCTACGTATTGTACGTAAATAAACACGATTATTATTTGTTTAAAGCACATCTGTTAGAGTTATGCATGGCTGTGAAAATAGTGTAATATTATTGTTCTTATATGAATACTGTAAAAAATTCCAACATGATTAGAAAGGTTAAATTATGTGTCTGTTCAAATTTGAGCTACATTGTAGTTTCATAGACGTCGAAAATACCATTTTTTACCAAAGAACGCAAAAAAATAAACAACAAAATATATCAACCAGTACTTCCCTTACATTCGCAAACTTATCAAAAATGAATAAATGACGGTCAGTAAAATGTTATTTGTACAATAGCTCAGAAACTAGTGATAATTTTACTCTGTTGAAGAATTTTCGTTGTGACCTTTCGCCTACCAAGCTGATGCATATCATTGGTCAGCTCAGAAACTTTAAAGGTCAAAAGTCATAAAACTATTTTATGTATATTACAGTGGCATAAAAAGGGTGCCAATAGCGTTGTAGCACAACTGACTTTACATTGAATTTCTCTTAAAGTACAAATTTCCATCTTAGACTAACAGTCACTTTTAGTTTATCACAAATTGCCGGGATATCAAAAAAACAAAACAACACGACAAAAATATGTAGTTATAGCTGGATTAACATAACTGGAGTATTGTCTTTTTCGATATGACAACCAGCAAGATATTCACCATTAAAATACCAATAATTAGATACTGTATATGTTAATTAGAAGCTTATTTTATCTATAACTAGTTACTATATAGTACTAAGTTGAAAATGTGATTGTTGATTTCAGGGTGCAGACCCCAAAAGTCAATTTGATTGGATTCATTGTACCATAGTATATGTACTGCTACACAAAATATGTTTACACACAAAATATGTTTACCCACTGGTGATTCAGTACTGTTCAGGGTGTAACATATTGCAAGTAAGTCTTTATATCTAAGATAAGTTTGTTTCAAAATGTTCCAGTTGAGGCTAGTGCTTTTTGTAATCATTAACGTTTCTGGCAAATTTTGGTTTGTACTTTACAGCTAAAGTGATGTAGGATTGGTGTTTTACTCATGTAAGATGACACCTCACACACTCTGTCGTACCCTCGGACAACTTTTAATGCAAAACAAAGAATTACATAGGTGCCGTGCATAGTGGGGATGTAGAAAGTAGTACATTAAAAGTAGCAATATTGATTATCAGAAAATAAACCATTGCAGCCATTAAAAAGCCTCGATCGTCCGTGTGTATTGTTTTCATTAGAAGCCTGTTTCTACTGCACTGTGAAAGAATAGCAATGCTTATCAGTGTTCAACGTGACTGGACAAAGGATCATGGTGTGTTTGTTGTGTCTCCGTTATCGTTAAGAGTTGAAATGTGTCTATCTACAGTCAAAAGCTTAATGTCCAATGAGTGAAACGACAAGCCTACCGTACGTCATTTTAGCTATAAGCTGTCCATATTCATTGGAAAATTTGTATTTCAGCTTTTGCTGTCAGTGAATACATTTAAAATAAATCATTTTCAAATCTATATGAAACAGACATCAAGGACATCATTAAAAGGAAAGATGTAAGTATTGGGAAAAGAGCACAAAGGCACACTTTTACTACATTATTATTCATTTGTTTATTTAAAAGTATCTTGGTATAAACCTCATTAAAATAGTACCTGACCACAGGTGGCAGTATTCTACAAACTCTGAAAATACAGAAACCATGTAAAAATATGATTTATACAATAATGTCTGTCACAAGTGAAGAAATCTTATGTTATGTTAACATTTTTATTAGTTGTATAAAAGTCCTGAACTTTTCAACAAAATGGTGCCAAAGGCACTGTAGTATAACTGATTTTAATGAAATGCAAAGGCTCAATGCTTATGTGAGCAGTTATATTGCAGTTGCTATGGTCACACTCTTACTGTTGCTAGGAGACACTCATTGAGAAATCAACATGATTGGCTTTCCCATGTTCTTCCAAACTAAAGTTCTCTAGAATGTTTTAACTAACCATCTTTTTTTTTCTAACTCTATTTTTATTTTTTATTTTGGAAACCTGTCCTTCTTAAATGTTGTAGGCTTCCCTGTGTGTATGTCACTGCTGGTAACGTACAGATAATATATATTTAATAATAAATAGAAAATGGGCCAACTACCATTTGATAATGTGTGGATACCATTTGATAATGTATGGATACCATTTGATAATGTATGGATACCATTTGATAATGTTCACATACTATTATGGTAATAAATGAATACTGTTTGATAATATACAAATACTGTTTGATAATGTACGGATACCATTTGATAATGTAAGGGAATCATTTGATAATATAAGGATACCAGTTGATAACGCACAGATGGGTGAATGGATTCATAATTGTTGTGTGTTAATTTATTTCAAATATTCACCTTTTAGCTAGTTCACTGAGCATACACATAAAGTGTTACATGTTCAGCCACACTTCCAGCCCTTGTGTAAACTTTTGCTGTCTAACTAATGGCAAGGGGTCAAAGTGTAGCTGAGCAAATAGCACCTTAAGTGTATTTATTTTAGTTGATAACAGCTAAAGATAAACATTGGGAATAAATTACACCAACATTTCTAGTACAATCTTTACTGATGTTGAACACAAAAGTTGGTCAAAAAGATATGTAAATCTTGACATACATGCCTCCTGTTCCCTGTGTCATAAAGTCGATTGCCACTGTCCTATTTCATTTGGACCATGCATGGTACAACATAATGTGTGTCTAGATTCTTACTTGCATAGAATTACTGACTGTACAAATGTCTGCATATGACATATATTTCATTTGAGATTGACATGGTTTAAAACCATAACAACACATTAGTATTTCTTCATCAAGATTTTTGCCTAAAAATTTCATTTTCATATTTTTCTTGATACAGATCTGATGTCACCTGAGGTAAAATGTAATAATCTGACAAAATGCTGAATACAACACCGTAAAAAATATCAGTCTATATTGTTGTCAATATGCTGAAACAAGGTGTATTATACCATACTCAAGCCAACTTATTGTCTTTGAACAGAAAATATGGATTATATACCCTGGTTGTTCTATGTCACGACAACCTGTTTCATTGTCACTGGTTTTGTGGTGCTGGAAATATGAGTAAAAATGGTCCAAATCGCCGTTATTTTTCCCAAATGTTGCTTGAGTATGATTATATTGTTCCCCAACATTTTACTTCATTCAGCTGGTAATACTCATGACCTAAGGGTTGTCGCTACTCGTCTAGTGACTCGTAGTGACAAGGCCCCTTAAGGTCACTTTCCTAGGCCGAACAAAGAAAAATATTAGGGAATAATACTAAATGTCTAAGATATACCTGTCTTGAATATATACAATACTAACAAGCAGAAATCAGGATGCCACGTTCTCCCAAGAAATTAATGATACAATATCATAAAGCCAAAAAAAAAAAGAATTTTTTCTGGTCAGTGCGTGCATTACTTAATACTCCACGTCGGTATTTTTTTCATGTTTGTCCAGCCCTTCCAGTCTGCAGATCGGGGGTGCGGGTGGGGGGTGGGTGGAACACAAAATAACCCTCGCTACTTCAGTAAAGACAACTGCAAGCAAATGACATCTGCCCTACATACACACTTGCCCTAAAGTACTGAATAAAAAGAACAGTAACTGCCATAAATTGTAGACTGAGTGACAGGTTTGTTGAGAAGAAAACAAAAATTCATTTTGTCACACCACTTTAGACAGAATGTGTCCTGTGATCCTTGCGTCACTTAACAGATGTGTTCCTTGTGTCACTTAACAGACGTCCCTGTACAGATGTGTTCCTTGTGTCACTTTACAGATGTCCCTGTACAGATGTGATCCTTGCGTCACTTAACAGATGTCCCTGTACAGATGTGTTCCTTGCGTCACTTAACAGATGCCCCTGTACAGATGTGTTCCTTGCGTCACTTAACAGACATCCCTGTACAGATGTGTTCCTTGCGTCACTTAACAGACATCCCTGTACAGATGTGTTCCTTGCGTCACTTAACAGACATCCCTGTACAGATGTGTTCCTTGCGTCACTTAACAGACATCCCTGTACAGATGTGTTCCTTGCGTCACTTAACAGACATCCCTGTACAGATGTGTTCCTTGCGTCACTTAACAGACATCCCTGTACAGATGTGTTCCTTGCGTCAGTTGCAAAACATGCTCTGGCTTGCACGAATGTAATGCTAAACGTTTGGTAAATTTGCATGACAAAACATGCAAATTTATGTTAATAGCTTTTTTAATGAATATGTCAAGATAGGAATATGATTAAAACTTTGGTGTGTAAAACCTTGTCTGGCAGAGCTAGAGAAAAAATTGGCCGTGAACAAAAAGAATAAAATAATGATCGTAATCCCTACGACGCCACTCACGCAGCAATGCAAGGCAAGGACGGGGGATTAATACATAGGGGTTTAAGAAATCATACAGTGAAATAGACTACATGTACATTATAAATATGTGGGGTGAATAACGTCGCTGTATATCAGCATTTTTGCTCTCTAAGAGTACCAGTTTCTGATCAGGGGAATTTTGGTAAAATCGATACAGTATCTCATTCACTTGACCATACTTGAAGCACAATCTTCTTGTATCTCAAAAATTGTTGAGAATTCATGTTTTACCAACTCAGCACCTTTAAAGGGGAACACCACTCCAAGAAATAAAGGAATTTGTTATAAACTATGATTCCCATGATGCAATAGCCTACAGCAGAGATACTAGTACACTATAAAGGCACAAGATCAACTTGATGTTTCTCTGAAATCACAAGTAACTGTAGGTGTTGTAAAATCATGAAATGACTCTCCAGATCACACAGTTAATGAAAATGCCTATATTTCCTGGGGTGGTGTTCCCCTTTAACAAAAAAAAACACTTTATAGAAGCTATTCTTACATAATCTGAGAGTTTTCCTTCAAGCAATTATTTTATCTTAACATTTGAATGTAATGGCTTCACTCTGGCACTCTTTGAAAGTCCAAGCCTCATTGGAGCACCGGGTGATTTTAATGATACACCTCCTAGAGGGTTAGATGAACCGCTACCTGCAATAAAGAACAGAGCAAGTAAATGAAATATGAGGTAATTAAAAGTCAAAATCAGATTAAGGTTAAAATTCAGTTGTGAAAAAAAAGTTGTCTGGCAGAGCTATAGAAAAGTTGGTATTGAACTAACGAATGTTCCTATGTAATCCCAATGGCTCTACACACTGGTAAGATACAGTTAGTAGTAGTATCCTGAGAGTGTTGGACTTAAATATTGGAGTTGAACTTGGTGATTGTATTTCTCCTTTCCTGAATTATAGATGCACACAGTATAACACAACATAATACAAATACACATGATTAGCACATAATATTCAATTTCCACTGTCTAAAAGATAGTCTCGGTTTTAAAACTGTGTAGTCATAGTAAAGCTGCAAAAGTGCAGTTAAAAATTGATTTAGAAAAATGACACAACACCAACTTTTCAAAACACGACTTTATTACATGGCACCTTGTAGGGAAAAGATATCTTATTTAAAAAAAATTAAAAATGTAAAAGTAAACAATAAACAAAAATGTTTGTAATTAAATATGGCCACTCTCAAGCCCCTGTGGTTGTATCTTACAGACTAGTGAGTGTGGAATGATACGACTGCACTGCATGTTATATTTTGCAGACCAGTACGTGATGGCTGATAGGGTCACATAGATGTAGGCACATTGCATCTCTCAGAGTCAGTACAGGATGATAGGGTGGCGTGGCATTTTGTATCTTACACACTAGGGTAGTATTAAAATTGTAAATGAACGTTTAGAGACTTACTTGATGAGCACCATGCTGGTTTTCTGATTGATAATGAAGAACTTGGACTTGATATAGTACTACTGTTATGATTACTAGACAATGGAGCTGGTGGTGTAAAACCTATACCACTACGTGGTTTATTACCAACTCTTTTAGGTGTTAGTTTACCCGGCCTGTTGATTGGTGTAACTGAAATAGACAGAAAAGGAAAGAAATGATATGAAATGGCCATATCCAGGCAATAAGAGGGAAATATAAGGTAGACACACACACACAGACAGACAGACTCAGGCATACACAGACACCCACAGATTAATAGGTACAATACTCTGCTTCATATTGCATTGGGCCCTCTCCTCCCAAGTCAGATGCCTTCTCTCTCTCTCTCTCTGTCCCTCTCTCTCTGTCTCTGTCCCTCTCTCTGTCTCTGTCTCTCTGTCTCTGTCTGTCTCTGTCTCTCTGTCTGTCTCTCTCTCTCTCTCTCTCTCTCTCTCCCTCTCTCTCTCTCTCTCTCTCTCTCTCTCTCTCTCTGTCAGAGTATATGTAAAATGTCTCAATTTATATGTATGTACATGTAGAGTGGTGTAAATAACAGTATCAAGCGAGATACTTAGGAGCCGTTACAGTGTTTCACGCTTTTGCGATCACCAGGCCACTAATGTATCATGAGTCTCACTGTGTGAAGGACTTGCACAATATCAATACAGTTCAGTTGAAACCTAAATGACTACTCTCATCACAAATTTGACATCTGTTGATGGGGTGGTGGTAGGGGTTATTTTCATTCTCTAGATGGGGTGGTGGTGGGGGTTATTTTCATTGTGGAATGATAACTGGCAGATTAGTAGGGTTCTCAGTTTCAGGAAAAACTTTTAAAATTTTACCTAATAACCCCCCCCCCCCCCCCCCCCCCCATTTTAATTCTTATCAAAAACAGTCACTTTACCTGTTGCACTCATTCTAGGCTTGACTGGTGATCTGTTGTCTTTAAAAGATTTTCCTCGTCCCCTTCCCTTGCCTCCAATACTTTTCTTCTTTGCTGACTTGATGGTACTTTTCTTTGCCTTCTGTTTTATCTCCATTTCAAAGTCACTATCATTATTATCTGAGTTGTCATCTTCAACTTCGCTATCATCACTCGAATCACTTATATCGTCCTTTGCATTAAAATCACTATCTTCATCTGAAAAGGATTCTTGAAGTAGGAATAGAACATTACAGTGCAGCTCACATAAAACATCACCTGAGTGAAAAGGATCATTCTTGCACAATTGGGGTGCTAACTATGCATTGATGCACTGTTGTTGTTGCATCAACAAAGCATCTGCATGGAACAATGCTTGCATCTCTGATACAAAATAAACAGCACTTTATCCACACATGCTATGTGACTTAGTAATAATCATGTACTCTGCTATCTGGATGCCAATAGATGCAATGTTTATAATGAGATGCTGATGCATTGTTAACTTGATGCACCGTTAATGAGATGCTCTGTGGACACCTCAAAGGTGCAAATTGAATGCTGTTTACATACATTAATCCCCAAGAGCATTGTTCATGAACTTTGCCTGCATGATGCTTTAAAGATGCAAGCATAGTTCATGCACAATATCCCATTATGCTTGATCTGTACTGTACCTAAATACACAGAACATTGCACTGCACGCAACACAAGTTGTACACATTCCAACAGAAAATATGGGATTTAAACACAGGTCACTTTACACTGTAGAACCAAGTCTCTATGTAATATAATCTGTTCCTTGGCTATTTATTGTTCTAGATTTTTAAGACAAATGTGGCATCATTCTTTCAAATTTGCATAAATAATAAAATTAAGACAGTGCAAATGCCCAGTATGGTTTGTCACCTATGTACCAAGTTTGACTGGATTTGGCTTGTGCATGTCATATATACATGTACAGGTGCAAATGGATGGACACAGACACACACAGACACAGACACATACCCGCACACATGCCAGCTCGCATGCATGCACATATGCACGCATGCACACACACACACACACACATGGATGGAAGTCAATACCTTTGTACCAAGTTTGACTGGATTTGGCCTGTACATGTCAGAGATACAGGTGCAAATGGATGGACACACACATGCACACACACACACACACACACACACATATGCATGCACACATGCATGGATGAATGCAAGTCAATACCTTTGTACCAAGATTGAATGAATTTGGCTATTGCATGTCAGAGATACAGGTGCAAACAGATAGATAGAAAGATACACGCATGCATGCACAATACACAATACACAATGTACAATGTACAAGGGTAGTATCCCCTTTCAGTCTTTGCTTATTTGAAGATCCCAAAAAAGTCAACTCACCATTTTTAGCTTCAGCAATCTCTTTTGATTTGCTTTTCTTTCCTTTTTCCTCTTTATTTTCTACTATTTTTATTTTCTCTTTGCTATCATCTTCGTGAAAACTTTCCGAATTGTCTATATTTTCTGTTGTTGTTTCTTCTGTTTTTGCTTTTTTGCTATCTTTTGTTGTTGTTTCACTTTCATCTGAAAATACAATATTTTGCAGAAAGTTCTCATGAGCCATGATTTACATGTAATAGTAGGGAAATTACAAAATAAACCCACGGTCAGGAGTGTCAGAATATATGTATCTTTTAAAGGAGAATGCCACAAACAAAGGCATTTTCATAAACTATGGGTTCAAGAGAGTCATTTCATGATTTTACGTCACCTACAATTACTTGTGATTTCAGAGAAACATCAAGTTGATCTTGTGCCTTTATATAGTATCTTTGCTATGGGCTATTGCATTATGGGAGTAAGCAGAACTAATATATTCATGTTTGCACAATGAATATTCATGACTCCTGAGTGCTTACTCCCTTGAGTGTAAAACATCTCTCATTCAAGTTACCATTAAAAGCGTGATAATACAAAATTACTGTCATCGTGATTCTTGTGGGTTTTTTACTAAAGGTCAAAGGTCAATATAGTTACCTGTTGAGTCATGTGATTCTTGGGATGATTGCTTTGATAACTCAAGTGCTAATTCCAAATCGCGTTCATAAAGTTTGTCATCAAGGGAAGCCCTGTGAAAAACATGAAATCAAGATGGAAATATATAATATCCTAATGCTATCCTGACGAGTAATTTTGTTAAAGGCGGTAAGCAGGTAACCTCTGCTTGAGTTCCCCAGGCATTTTACTAGCTAGGGCAATTTTACCAGATTTCTTCCTCTTTGTTACTGAGGTTTCCAGACCTTAGCAACAATCACTGTCATCTACATGTACCTATTCTTGAAGTCAGCACGTTTTCTGAAGAGGGTAAAAATTATGTTAAAGCCTCTGTACTTTGTCATATTTCAGTTATCCACTTAGCAGCAAATTTCAGAAAAATCATGCAACAAGCACCCCCCCCCCCCTCCCCCCCAAAAAAAAGGAAAAAAAAAGAAAAAAGAAAGAAAAAAGAATTGTGTCTGGTCAGGACATTCTGTCTAACGTGGTGCGATGACATGCATGTTTTTTTGGTGTTTTTTTTTGATTACCAACAAACTCACTCAATCTACTATTTATGGCCAATTACTGTTCTTTTTATTTAGAGCGAGTGTGTATGTGGGGCAGATGTCATTTGCTTTTTCATGATTGTTTCTGCAATAGTCATCACTGAAGTAGGGAGATTTATTTTCGTGTTTCCCAATGGATCTGCAGACTGAAAGGGCTGGACAAACACACACACAGAAAAAGACCGCTGACCAGAAACAATTCTTTTTTTCCTAACATCCGTGCATGACATAGATGCCAACATCACATGCAAATGATATGTTAATGATATTCATATAGTTATGTAAATTTATGTATATTAGCACATATGCTTCATTTTTATCTTGAGGAGAACACTGTCACTCCTATTAACCATATAAAGAGTGTACAAAACAACGAATCTTTTAATTTACATTTCATACCTTTCTTTTCGTTTCTTTGTGTTACTGTCTTTTGATTCTTTTTTCTTCTTCTCTTTCACTGTTTTAATTTTTTTGGCTGGAGGAGGGGTAGGTTCTGCAAAGTCATCTATAATGACAAGAAGTTATGACAATAGAAATTAAATTATTGAATTCAGAGTAAAATTGTTGCATTTAATTACAAGTGTCGGATCACTTAGTCCAAATTTCAGCTCATAGCACTTCCAACTTTCACCCCTGATCATAAAAACCAGTCTGCCAGAAGACAGATCCATATTATCAGTTTTGATTTACACTGAACTTGTTTCTCTGAAATCACATGTATTTGTGTAGGTGATGTGAAATCATGAAATGACTCTCTAGAAACCATAGTTTATGAAAATGTCTCTATTTTTTTGGAATGGTGTTCCCCTTTAACTGATTCATTTTCATGTTAGGGTGACTCTATTTTTCTCTCTTCTGTTTCTCATTACCTGACAAACCCAAGTTTTCAGCTCTGACATCAAAACAAAACATTTGTTCACCCACTCTTAATATTTTGTGGAACAGCTTCCTTTCTGACAAGAATAAGCAAGTGTCTGGACTGTGGATGTCATCTACAGTCATCGCGGAAATGAGGACACGTGTTCATGAACAGAGTACATGTATTTCTTTCATGACAGAAGTTTTTCAAGTACGTGGGCTGAGAACATGCCAATTGTGTAGAGAAGCTGGGAAAGGGCTTGTTACCAGAAATCCGATAAAAAGAAGATAGAGAGCAGGAAAAGGAGATGCAGAGAAACATGAAGAAGATGGTTTTTATTTTTTGTACTTTTTTTTATTTGACCGACCGACTGACCGACCTACAGTTGCTATGAAAACATGATAAGAAACATAAAAAAATATGGGGTGACTCTTATGAGAAACATGCAATGTAAAATAAATAGCGTTAACTTACCATCACTGTTATTTCCACTGTCGACATCACCAAACTGACTGTAGTCTACTTGTTTTCTAGTTCTCCTAAACAAAAAATCAACAACAATTCATTATACCACATGTAAACCAGGTTGGATGTGTTCACACAAAAAATATGGGTTTTATACCCTGGTTGTACAAGGGTTTGTCATTATGTATGTCACTTGTTCTGAGGTACTCAAGTGTGAGTCAAATCCGCATTATTCCTGATTTTTCATAGATCATACTTGTGGAAGTATAATCATATTATTCCCAAATATTTTTTCTTCATTCAGCGAGAAAATACTTGTGACCTATGAGTTTTGTCATTCCTCATCTATCGACTTGCAGTGACAAGGCCCCTTAGGTCACTCATATTTTCCCTGGCTAAACAGAGAAAAATATTGGATAGTAGTATCTAACTGTAGCAGTATTAGTAATAGTAGTCCTTGCATAATGGTAAAGCAACATTGCCTGGAAGGATAAACCACTCTTATAATTATAGAAATGTTTACAGATGCGTTCACCTAACTTCTAGAAGTGAACTGAAAGATTTGGACTTAAAAGGCCTGAACCTGCATCCAGCTATTCTAGTTCCGAATCCTATACATGTACGACACGAGTTACAATAACTATGATCATCTCCACTCACATGATCGTAGTAATTGCAACTCATATCATGTAGGAACTAGACTACCATCCGCCAATCATCAAAGTACTATAACAAGGTAATGATCAATCAGTGAGACTTCTATGAAATACATGTCTTCCTCTACTTCCATGTTAAACTTAAAATGCAAACTTCAAGTTTCTGCAATCCGCCCTGCCATATTATTTGATTCTGCACAACTTGAAATATGGCATGGAAGTGTTCAAGTTTATGATGACTATGCCTATAACTTTGGTTGCTCTGTCTCTGTGCTATACCTACTTGCAAGTTGCAGACACTGAGTAATTTGGGACTCGATTCTGACATTGTCCCTGGACCGAGCCCCGACTTACAAATGTACACCGCCTGCAATACTAGAAGAATGTCTGTCTGTACCAACTTCTCAATACTATATAATGGGTCCAAAGGTTCAACCACTACGTGCTACTGTGCTATGGTTTCACCTATAACGACAGATCTTCCAGCTTAGTCCTGCTTGCAGACGGAGTACATACATTTGTAAATCGCGACGTTATTCTGACACTGTACGTCTCTCTTCCTTCTACGGACAATATCAGACTCGAGTCCAACCATGACTAGTTAAGGGCCAACCGTTGATCTATTGACAATGACACAAATTGGGGAGCTTTATGACGTCTTGGCGGTGCTTTCTTTACCCAGTTCCGTTTATTTAGGACACACCATTTAAAATGCATCGAAACACTTGCATAGTGCAGGACTACTAACCAAAGGTCACCCATCAACCCCAATGTTATTGTTCTCTGTTGAGCACGTACGTAACGATATCACCAAACTACATGAATGCCCGATTCGAATTCACGTCGGACATAGGCATCGAGTGAATTCTAAACTTACCGTCCCGATCTCCTTGAGTCTGTCATAGCTTATCGATCCGATAAAAATAACGCAAGATTGAGAAAGTTTATCAAGTTCAGAGAGCAGTTCATAAGTCGCCGCCAAACCTCAGCTGCGATCAATGCCGATCATCCAAAGCGATGGATTTTGAAAATGTGCATTCGAAAATCATTTGAATCAGTAATATTCGTCAAGTTTGATTTGTAGGAATTATTTATCATTGAAATCTAATTTATTTCCAATATATATCAGATGTTTTTCTTTCAATCATTTGCCGTTAAATATTTGATTTGAAATTTCGAACAATTGTTCTGCAAGTAGCATACTTCAAAATAGCGCATGTTTTTGAATATGAGGGCGCAGTAACTGAGAATGTAACTGGGCCGGGATGTCATGCTGGGATGTCGGCAGCTAACTCGTCAGGATCTCGGATGCCATCTGTGCCGGGTCCAACCACAGTCTGGCAGCGAACAGGGGCGCTGGTGGGAAGTGACTTTTTATAGCGGAAATGGGCAAATAAGTGGAAATGGGTAATTTTCCATCATCAACGCAGAACTGGCAAGAGTATTTTTTCAGAAACAATTTGTGGTTTGAGGTATAGAACAGAGTATAGAATACGTGATTGCTACCTGAGGCCAAAGTACCGTACAGTCTACATCCGATAATAATAATTAGCAGCTAGCTGTCTTTTAATAGACGGTGGAGAAGCTATGCCTTAACATATCCAAGATTTTACATTTGGGAAAGGAAGTTGAATGTCATTGAATTGAATTGAATTGAATTGAAATGAACTTGTCTATAAAATTGAACTGAACTGAACTGAAATGAAATGAAATGAAATGAAATGAAATGAAATGAAATGAAAGTGAAGAGACATTGAATTTAAACATCATTTCACCAAAAATGAAAACAAATGGTGCAAACTGAAGGAGCACTGTATTATTATTACAGCGACCAGTGACGGTAGTATTATAACTTTGTTATATTCGCTGAAATGTGATAAAACGCAGATTTTGACGAGCGAATTAGCTGCAATACTTATAATTTTGGCTTTAGAGTAGTTGTTCTTCTGTTTTTGAGCTTTTTTCCCTGCTAGCTTTTGGGGGTTTTTTTTAGTGTTTTTTTTTCGTTCCGGGGTTTAACATCAAAACGAACTAAACAGAAAAGAACCACCTCAAAATTAAAAACTAATGCCCGTTGTGTTATCACATGTACGTTTTGTGTATAGTTTTAGGGCCTATGATACCCGAATTGAGTGATTTTGCAATAATCGGGTGAACGCATTGAACCATTGGAGACTGTTTGTTACTGTTAGTGGGAAAATAAAAAAAAAGTTATGAGAATATCCCTAGTGTCGGCAGTCTATGTAATGGTCACCCCGTTAGAGATTAAAATCTAGGCCCCTGGGGAAGAGGCGATCACTTACGAAAAACAAAGGATAATACACGAAAGAAATAATGGTAAGTAAAGGAATCCAGTCGTCACTTGTGTGAGACACCACTGTGATACACATATATCAGAAGAGAAGACGCCCTCTCAGTTGTTGTCGTTATGCGTTAAACACATGTGCAGCCAAAGTGTGGTACGGTGACCTCTGACCCAAAACAAATTCCAGTCTCTCTCTCGTGCGAAGTTGCTAGCGCCATTTTGATGGTAGTCTGTGATTCTACTTCTTTATACATAAATGTGATTATATATAAACATATTTGTGACTGGGAAGTTTAGCAGTATTAGAGGAAGCGTCTTAAAGAAGTTTGTGATCGTCAAACATGCCGTTCAAAAGAAAGCCTCGTGGCGGTAAGTTTGTGTTTTGACTTGTGTCGAAGTAGCATTAAGTTCGAAATACATCTAGAGAGTAAAGGTCGTATCAAAATTTACATGTGTATGAAGTGTGTAAACACACCATATTGGCAACAAATACGGTGTGTCTAATGATATTCACTAGATTTTAGTATATATTTTCCCCACCACTCACTCGATATACCTAGATATTATCAGTGCATCAGAATCGGTGCCTGTTGGAAATAACATTTTTTGTGTTTTCCTTGATTTTAAAAATTTGGCCACATATTGAGTGTTGCCAAGGTCCCACTCCTTTTCACGTGAGACTTGCCAAATATGTCCAGTCCACCTGTCCTTGGCGTTAGGATAAAGCAGTTTTATTACTACAGACACTGCAGGGGTGGCTTCCTCGAAATGTGCAGTTGTTTCCGCCTTTGTCATATGACGGTGAAGTTGCATAATCGTGCGTCCGGTCACTACAGATTTCAAAATCGTTCAATATTGTCATAAACAACAAGGATTCGAAGGAGTAAAATGCAGAACAAGTAAATTAGGGGTACTTTGAAAACGTTTCTGAGAGTATTCACAGATGAAGAATACATCGACTTATTTTACTTCTCTCTCAGAGCCATTGAAACAGCTTAAACATCGATCATTTTCAAATTCAGCATGATTGATTGATTTGGACATACATTGTACGGTATGGAGCTATGAATGCTTACAGTGACAAAATAATATATACAATGTATTCACTCTCCTCTAAGCGATTTAGATGGCTCTTTGTCATTTCTGGTAATAAGTACATGTCGGTGTTGAGGTCATGTGTGACTGACACTGTGTGTGGTGGTGGTGGTGGTGGGGGAGGGGGGGGGGACCTTGCAAGCTCATCCCTGTCAGAGTCTGCATTGTACTTAGTCTAGTTCCAATACGACCGTGTTACAATTTACACTACATGGTTATCTTCACACATTACATCTAGTCAAAGTCCTTACGCTAGCACAGATATCTGTGCTACCCCAACAGCGTTCATATAAATGTGATGACTTTATCGCATCTCCTCATGATTTTAGTTTAGTACATCTGTACTAATTGAATATTAATGCAGCAATTGTCTTTAAGGAAGTAAACCAATTACAACTGCCTTGTCAATTTGTGATAGATTACTACTAACATGTGCCCAGCATGGGATTTAGCCAGATTAACGGTAAAATGATTGACTTTGACTAGACGTTATGCGTGAAGATAACGTACTGTAAATCATAACACGTTGATATTGGAACTAGACTAGAGTCCTCAAGCATTATGCTATTTTTCTGACTCTCATTCTCCACCAGTCAACCTCTGTATACTTTACGTCTCAAAGCCAAATTGTAAAATTTAATTTCAAGCCCTGCAGTCTTTAATATGTAAGCCATTAGTATTATACAAGTATTTATGCATTGTTCAAAAGTCATGCTTGTTGGTTTTTATGAGTATGAAATTGTGTTCATTGTTTTGCCAGTCTCATTCTGATAGTCCCCAAATGTCTTCTCCACTGTAAAAATCTCTGGTGGTTCCCAAACGTGTAGACTTATATTTGATGCCACGTGTACATGTAACTGTGTGAAATGATGAATCATCTAATAACATAAAAGAACAAAATACATTGTATATATGTTAACAAAATGAACCAGGGAACTGTTAAAAATAAACAAAACAAAAAACTTGTGTTAACTAAAAGAGTAAATCCTTAACTATAAGTACCAAGGCACTGTTAAGTAAACACACAAAGACTTTGTTAATTAAGAAACAACGAACATGTTAACTAAATGAACAAATCTAATTGTTAACTGAAAGAGCAGAGACGCTATGACAAAACGTTTGTTACATGTAAACGTACAGATTTTAACAAAATGAACAAAGACAATTTATACTGTAAAATTAAAATCATAGTATGTACTACAATGTACTTGGTGATGTGTACACCTGATGTCATTTCATACATACATGTATTGGCTCTTTGAAGAGTTGAAAACTAGGCCAAACTGTTCTGGTCAAAGTTCATCTTGTAGTAGTACAGTATATCATCTTGTACATGTTTTACCAGTCTGTACAAGTCTCCACTTGTACTTGTCCCTCTGCCTGTACTGGTTATAGAACAAACACACCTTGGGAGAAATAGGCTTAAAATGGCACAAGCTGAGTTTGTTAGTGTTTTACTCAAGTGGAAATATACCTAATAAAACTACATTCCAGTGTAATGTTAAAGTCAATACATGTCTTCTGTAACACTGTGATTGTCTGCTGGTATTGTTCAAACAGTTCACTGCATAGTAAGAATTTCCAGAACATTTTTTTGAGACACATCTGTATCATAAATTATGTCATTGAATCGTTTACGAGTTACATCTTAATACCAGGTTTGAGTTCAGTCAGTTGCAAGTGGTGGTTAAGTATGCTTATGTAGGTGCAAAAATGCAAGTACCTTTGAAATATGCAGTAGAAGCTATACCTAAATATGTATAAACTCAGCTTGTACCCCTTAAGTTTCAGTAACTGATATTATCAGAATACAACTACATATGTAAGTTTTGTCCACTCCAACTCAGCAGACATGCGTCTAACCTCAGCCAGACTGAATAAATCAATAATTTGGAATCACTAAAAACAGTCCAACTATAGAGAATACACACTGATATGTACATGTATATGTAGGGAGGATAGAACTTGAGTACATTGCATATGAGTTTGATATTAAGAAAGTTTGGTTCCCAGGGTGATTGAATTCAATTCTCATATTCAAAACACTTACACTGTTTTATAACAATGACAGGCCATTGTGATTATTTGTTTTATGGTCTGACATGTATGTGGCCCGAGTTTTGAATCACTTTTCAAAATAACAACATTTGTTTTGTTTTTTTCCACAACAGGTAATGATTCCGATAATAGTATACCTGAGTTAACACCAATATCAGATGAGGTAAGTACATTGTTGTCAAAATCACAAACGGATAGTAGCTACCTGGGGCACAAAAAAACAACAATAACTCCAAAGTAGAGGCAGAATTACAAGTATTAAAAAATGTAGATAGTAGCAGCGGCACAAAAACAATAACTCCAAACTGAGGTAAATTATTAATGCTAAAAAAATGTACATGTACGTAAAAAACACTAATTCCTAACCACTACCTGTAGTTTGGTAGAAGTCAAAATAATAATGTTGTGTCCATGTAAAGACAAACAAGCCTCTCGTAGTTTACATCAGGATTGGTGTAATGATGTGGTTATGTCTTCTGTATTTATTTAATTAATAGACTCAGCAGATAGAATCAGCTGGGTTCATCAGTTATATGCACATGTTACTCATTAACATGGGAACCAAAAAATCTGCTGATTCTGGTTGGAGTTTGAATCTCTTTGTGTCCAGTGTTTACACAGACATGTCCTGAGATAACCTTTACTGTAGGCTTGTAGTCTAGAGTCTAGCCATTGGGGTTTGAATCTTAAGTCTGTCTAACTCAATGAGAAACCATGAACCAAAAGTTGTTCATGCAAATGAGGTAAGGGTGACCAATTTTTAAAAAATGTTTCTCATTACTTTTTCATAGCAACTACATGTATGGGTGGGTTGGTTGGTCGGTCGATTAAAAAAAAAATCATTTTCATGTTTCTGTGCCTTGCCGTCTCTATCCCTTTCCTGACTTCTCTACACAACTGGCATGTTCTCAGTCCCCCTACAAATTGGCCAATAAATTATTCAAACAGCTGTTATGAAAAAGAACCTTGGAACATATCCATAAAAATGATTTATGTACATGTATTTACACGTACATGTAACCTGAGTAAGGCCAGAGATGTGTACATTGCATGCTAATCTCACATAGTGTTGTAGCCAAGCTTTTAAGTTTTAAAACCCTGGTAACAAACATGTACATGTAGAACTCTCACACACTACAATAATTTTGGTGGGGAAACCCCTGTAAATAGAATGAAGAACCTAAGTATGATTTATCTATCTGTACATGTATGTCGGACAAAAACAATATTACAGCTAAAATGATGTTGGTTTGGTGTTTCACTCATGGGGACATAACATTTTTGACACAGAGATAGACTATTCAGCTCAAGACGTAACAATAACAGAGACACAATAAACACAGCAGGATCCATTGCCCAATCACATTGAACAGTGATAAACATTGCTATTATTTCACACTGCAGAAAAAAACAGGCTTCTAATTAAAACATTACAAGTGGAGTGGTGGACTTGATGATTTTAATGGCTTCAATTGTTTATTTTCTAACTGATAATCAACATATCAACTTGACCACTTCTACATCCCCACTGTGCACGGCACCTATGTAATTGTTTCTTTTGCATTAGAAGTTGTGTGAGTGTGTGTAGAAAATGTCATGTTACATGCGTGAAACACCAAGGCAACATCATTTTAGCTGTAAAAGTATCCTTAATGATTAACTAGGAGTGTACACAATGCAGTGACATACAAAACCTTTTATAGCACTATAATTTATCTTCTTGACCAATAACCCAACATGAGTCTTATTAAATATATTATGGTGTTGTTGATTTGCTGTTATCACTAAGTGTTAGCATATAATAATTGTGACAGTGTTAAAGATATTTAGCCAACTGTTCCTTGACCTTTGACATTCCTTGACCTTTGACCCTATTAAGTGTTGAGTGTTCATGTTATGGTCTTACTCTGTGTACATATATATCCTATGGTAGAAAGTTGAAACTATGTTGTAAATGCAGTACTTAAATAAATACTGCACTGCTAATAATATGCTATATCTTGGTACATGTAGGTATGTACATGTAAATATCAATGAATAGATATGAATACGACAGAATAAAATACAGAATAATGAATGTCTTGGAGCTCAAGTAACAGAGACAGAGGGGGAAATTGGGTAATATTTTCGTAGACTTCACAAATTCAAAATTACATTATACATGCAGCCATCTTGTACTGTACATGATATGATTGTGGTGAGGAAGTCCTGTAAACTACAACCTGCAAAAAAACCCCACACCAGTGCACTGCTTGAATGAAGTGATCTAAGGAAAGACTCCACGCAAAGGACAACATTATCACAGCATGTTCGTCATACCCTATCTACTGTGTTCTAATATTCAAGGAAAGAACTCATCAAGTCTTTCCAGGAAGGTACATGCACATGATATAAAAGACATGTTTTCTTTTGAAAGACATTATAATATAAAGGTAATGGTTCTATTCAACTTTTATAATAAATGGACTTCTGCTTCCTGTCACTTTGTGTAATAGTGCGGTGTACTTTGGAAAACAATACTTTAAATGTGTATGGTTTCACACTCTGGTTTTCACAGCTGTTAGTTTCATATATTGACACTGTGATATATGTCTACATTTTATTACTAAATTACATATTATAGAATATATATGTACATTGAGTAATGTTAATGATTAAATACATACATGTACATGTAGATAATCATTGTCATACATGTATGGCCACATTCACAGTCACTTGTTAGCTAATATTCTATTCAAAGATGGTGATACATGTATTCTAGTCTAGGATGCTCATAATACAAAATAATAATGTTAATAATATTAGGCAATATTCAAAAAATACCATTGGTAATGATTGCTCCGGAATAATCCATGTATATATATATATAATGTGTTTATAATCCGGAGCAATAACCGGCAGTGGTATTTTTTTGAAAATCACCTACATGGAATAACGTCATTCCTTTGTACTATGATCACCCTAGACTAGAATATTACAGAATATTAGCTCGCAAGTTACTGTGGGCCACGGTACATAGTCAGTCTGAATGCTAATGTGGTCCCAGAAAAATATAATGAAGGTATTATGTAGCACTAGACTATCATCAGTGCAAAAAATGTACATTTTATGTACAGGATGTAGATATTAGATATAACAAACATATCACATACACACACATGTACATTGTACATTGTACATTTGTATATATACGTGTACAGCTATTTTTGAGCAGTCATATGGTATAATGTAGTGAATGACAATACTGAATAGCATATTTATGGAAATTACATGTATTTTCATTCTGACTCAGACTGGGATATGGCCTAAAAAAAAAAATGTTTGGTTCTGGTAAACTCAATTTTAGAATAGGTGGGGTAGGTAGATTTTTTTTTCTTCCCATGTTTGAGTGTCTAGTTTAGGTTTTCCATTGTTTTCCAAACGGTCTCTGTGTTATTTACTTCTTCCTATCAGATGTACAGCCATTACAGATTGGAAGAACAGTTTTATATTGTCTTTTTTAGGTGATTTTCCGCATCCACTATTTCTGGTGACACTTCATAATTTTTGCAGTTTTATTATTTTTTTTCTAGAATATGTAAAAGAAGTTTAGGGTCGGCAGTGAAAATCTAGGTGGGGTTGAGTAACCGGAACCAAACCATTTTTTTTCTACGCCTACGTGTAATGCCCCGCAAATTCTTATCCCAAAGTTTTGATGATTAGGGAATCCCCCCCCCCCCAAAAAAAAAAAATGCCAGGGGTATTGTAGTTACACAATGTACACATGTACAAAATGTATGTAGCATGTAATTTACTAAATGTATATCTTTGGAATTAAATTAAATTAAATTAAATTAAATTAAATTAATTAAAAATTATGTGAGGTATTTATTTTTTAACAAATCTGCTTCACAACCATCTTCCCTCTTTATTCTGTTTACAGCGTGAGAACTTGATGTAACGGTTGGCCTTTCAAAAAAAGTCATGAATACTAAATGAACTTATGAAAATGTCAGTAAACTAAGAAGCATACGTTGTCAAATTTGCTAAATGAAATATTTGAAATAGCGAGAGAAGTTGTAAAAGAAAAAACTACTTGATTCATTCCTTGTATGGGTGTACATTGTACATTGTATATGTACAGAGTACAACTCTGACAGCCACTGGATAAACTCTAAGCTTACATTGTAACGTCAGTAACTTTATTGTACATTGTACATTGTATGTCAGTGACGTGACGTCTATGAAGAAAAATGTTATCAGGGACTCACAGTCAGCAGAAATGGAAGTAAAAGTGAAAATAGGTCATACCAATGGTATGCATTCACCCACATACACATGTACATACATCATTTGTATACTAGAGTATGTATATACTGTCACTTAATATGAAGTCAAGTGAATTAATGTCACTGCCGTAGGCTTACTTACTGGTTAAACACTTGCAACTTAAACTAAAGCAAAGTATGTACAATGTATGCAGTGGTATTAACTATTTGGGGATTCGTCTATGCTTTGTATTGTAACACTGGCAGTCAATCTGGGGAGTCATCTAAACTTTGCATTGTGAGTCTGACATCGTCAGACAGTCTGTTCAATCACACTATTACATTGTTTCGATGCAGTGTAGGCGTCTTTAGTAGTGGTAGTCAACTGACCAACCCCATTTTTGTGGGAACATTTTGACGAAGACATTTTCATTGATTTTGTCTGAATATGTACTATCACAGCGTACTGTGACAGCAATCAATTCACTTTGTTCTGTCTCCTAGTCTTATGAAAAGGTCAGTTGAGTTCACACAGTTGAGTTAACATGTAATACATGTACATGTAGTGTTTGGCTGCACACTGTTTGGCTGCACACTGATGGACAACCAATACATGTACATACATGTACAGACCTCCCAACAAGTCAGGTGTTGTGATGGGATCTTATAAAATATAGGTAAAATCTATCAGTGTTCCCAAAATTTACATTGTCACCTGTGTTCCTCACCATGATAATTGATATACATTATACTTTAATAAGGCCAAAAAAAAATATTTGTTTGGTTCTGGTTACCCGACCCCACCTAGCTTTTCACTGGCAACCCGAAACTTTTTTTTACCTATTTGAGAAAAAAATAATAAAACTGAAAAAAATAGGAATTCTCGCAAGAAATAGTGGATATGGAAACTGACATCAACTTAAAAAGACAATATAAAAATCTTCTTCCAATCAGAAATGGCTGTACATCTGATAGGAAAAAATAAAGAACACAGAGACCATTTGGAAAACCTGAACTAGACACTCGCACAGAAAAAAAAAATATAATAAAATAAAATAAAAAATCTACCTACCCCACCTATTCTGAAATTGAGTGTAATCAGAACCACATAATTTTTTTTATACGGCCTAAAAAGAAACTTTTGAAGTTTTACTTGATATTCAGTGGGCCATTCAGAAACATCACAGAAAACTTTTCTCCTGACAGTTGACCTTAATTGAACCACTCCATTGCAGTGATTGGTAAAATAATTTCACATAATAGTGGTGAGAGATTTGAAAGGTGTATTGTTCACTAGACATTGTTATACCAGAAGTAAACTGAGACAGCATTCTTCTGGGTTTGACAATGTCAAAATATGGACAACAGTAAATATAACAGGGTACATGTGTAATAAAGCTGTAACCTCAATGCTGGGGTGAGTCGTACCAGGCTTTGCTAACAAAAGAAGTGAACGTCATACAATTGACAGCCATGTTCTTCCTTAACAAGGTCACAAGTTAGTGATCATGTAATTTCTGTATGCCCTTTTGATGCAATGAAAATCTCTCTCCAAATCATTCCATTTTTATGCAGAAATTATAGCAAAAACAGTCAAGCCAGTAAACCCCAGATTTCCACTTTCTACCCACTACTGAGAGAGTTACAGGCGTCTAAAGCCCTATTTTAAACACATTCACTCTGAATCTAAGGAGAATCAATGTATATACACAGGGCTCAAAATTAACGGTAGTCCCATACCCACTGTCAATTCTGTCATGGGGCTACCATAATTTGCAGCTGGTAGCCCACTCAGGCTACCACTGATTATTTGATGAAGATGGAAGATTTATGGACATGAAATTTAGTATTTTAATAACACACATATTTCCAATAAAGGAAATCTGCTTTCAGTTCAGGAATATGGGACTATTGGTCACAATCCTTGGGCTACCAATTTCTGAAATTGGTAGCCCACTAGGACTACCAAAGAAAAATAAGTTAATTTCGAGCATTGGTACAGTACAGTAACAGTATAGCAGTACAGTATAGTTCAAGATTCCTTTCAAACTGGGCTGGGCTACTCTGGGCTACTCAGTCAGTGCTAACACATGGTCAGTTGCCTACATTTAACATCTCACCAGTGTGTGATGGCAACTGGAATAATTTATGCGTCTACCAGAACAATGTTAAAGGACCATGTTTCAGTCCTGGGTCATCGCATTAGTGTTATCTTAATAAAGATTACAAGGGATCATTCTTTTGTTCTAAACCAACATTTTTCTATAGCTACATATACATGTATGCCAAACAACCAGTTTTCACATCAAGATATTAATTATGATCTGATGAGCTGTACCATACATTGTACATTGTAGTACTGGCACCTGGCTAGCAAAGTGGACAAGTACTGTATAAGACTTATTTTCGCTTACTTTGCTGGAAAACAAAGACAAAAATATCTATAAAATGTAGGTTTTACATTATTTGTGATCTGCATTGCACAACTGAAGACTTGGGTGTGACAACGCAAGTCATTATCTTGTAGAATTACATGTAGTATGTCTTAATTTGAGCAATATAATAGATTTGGAGATATTGTGCACAAAGGAACCTGGTGCTTCTCCCTTCTAACAAAAATACATACATGTACGTGTACCTATACATGAAGTGTAAATACAACACTAGTACAATGTATTTTTGTCACGATTTTCCATCATACACATAATGTACACTGTTAATTAATGATTACCATAATAATATAATGTACATACATACATGTACATTATTAGCAATTAATTTAGCTTATTTAATCATAGTGCCCATCTGTTCCGGGCCAGTTGTTACCCACCAGGGCGAGGACATATCAGGGAATTTACACATGTATTACAAAAGAAGGGTTCTATATATCGTTGAGGTGGGGTTATGTGATCTGTGGTTGTCTTGACTTCGCAAGTACAAGTATGGCGTCAGATACATAAATCATACTGAATAATGACAGATAAAGAATTAGAGCATACTGAGGCTAGTATGTGGGTGTTCGTAAAGGTCAAAGGTCAAAGGTCAATGTTCAACTACTTGTCAGACTTCCAGTATCCTTTACTGTTGGCTATCAAACATTCACCATTGTTGACATGTTTATACATGTATATATGAGAAACAAGCTACATGTAGGACTTGGCATAAAGCTGATATGAGATGTCCCAACAAATTATAAACTGGAAGAAATTGTATCATTTACTGTTTGGGGTATATCCTTGTACATGTACTTGTGTGAATCATTATCTTTCTTTGTACATGCTAAATTGTGCTTGAATGGAAAAAATAAAAGATTATAGTTTATACACATGTAGGGCTTGAAATTAGCAGTAGTCCAAATTAGCAGTAGTCCAAATTAGCAGTAGTCCAGAACATACACATGCACACACATACATACACATGCACATGTAGACTACATGTATTAAACATTGTATCTAGACTACTAAAACTTAGCAATAGATTCAATTGATTTGCATTTGTGACAGTTTTGAACCAATGTTAATTAACCCTAAGTTAGGAGTAGACTCTCTCACAGCCCTCGAAGCTTTGCTTTACTAAAATTAAAGTTAAACGAATTATTTTGTATGTACCGATACCAGCTATATAATCGTACTCGAATAACCTTGTACTGTGCGCCCTCATCGACCATAATAGAGATAACAATTCGTTGAAGTGTGACTGTGACGTTCCATGTTTTCGCGAAGCTCGGGCAGCGTCGCAGTCACACGTCAACGAATAGTTATCTCTATGTGGTCGATGAGGGCGCACAGTAAAAGGTTATGTGGTTGATGTGGTTGATGTGCACAGTAAAAGGTTATTCGAGTACGGGTCATGTAGTACGTTATGTAGATGGTATCGGTACATACAAAATAATTCATTTAGCGTCAATTTTAGTAAAGCGAACCTTCGAGGGCTTTGAGAGAGTCTAGGACAGGAGAACTGATTTTGATTCCCATTTTGAACCGATTGAACATTCCATGTGGGAACAATTGCTTTTCACACAAAAAACACTAACTGTCATTTCCTTCCCTGTTGTTCTTTTATCTACAGGACAGCAGTGATGATGACTTGGATAAGCCAGTGTCTACAAACTCTGACAGTGCCACTAAATGGTTTAGAAAAGTTATTAATGTCCATCTACAGAGAGAAAAACATGAACATTTAGTTCTGATTTGTGTCTTGTCTCCATTGTTGTATGGGCAAACCTATCAGAGTGAGAAGTGGCTCAAATGGGCAGCTGATAGTGAAATTTACTCAAAAAATTGGTGAGTTCTTTTATTTACAACCCACGTTATCTGATATTAAATATTACCACCGAAGCACGTCATAAAAAAGAATCATTCATATTTTTGTCGACACCATGACGTCCACGCCACATGTACAATTTACATGTATTACTAGGTATAGATCAACCCTCTTGTACAATATATATTACACAATTTCTAGTGATGCACCAAAATTTGGTATTCCCCTATCTAGTGGTGATTCACAAGAAATGCCAGTTTTTTTGTCATTTTGACTCACAACAACAAAATTTGGGTCTCATTAGAAGGCACTGCTAGCATAGCAAGAGGTAAAAAACTGTTACAGGTACCAAGAATTGAAAATGTTATTTTATTAAAGTGGAAGTATTGAAACCAGTTGAAGTGACAGGGTGCAAAATACAATGTACAAAATAAAATTGGACAGATTTGAGAAAAAGAATGCCTGTCCCAATCTGTGTGTTACTATCAGAAATGTGTCTATTCTACAGTAAATTTGTGATTCTAAAGTGCAACATTAACATTTCATGTTGATATGTGTTGTTGTCATGTTTAATATGAACAAAGGAAAATACTCTGAAAATAATATGCCATGAAATTAACACAGCTGTTTCTAGCACTGCATTGATGGTGTTTAGTTATTCTTAATATGAAGTACATGTAACAACGCACAATACATATATGTCTTTCCACAGTTCGGGTACTAATGAAAATTATATTATCAAATGTAATAATGACATACAGTTAAACACATTAGTACATTGTACGTCATCACACGCAGTGCATCTTGGAACCAGTTTGAAAATCGACTACAAATGTATTTTCTTCATTTCATTATTTTGACATATTTGTTTTTCTTTTCCTGTTTTACAGCGAGGATATAAAAACTGTCAGATGTCTAACAGAAAAAGAATTGTCAAATGTACAAACTCTAGAGGGCGCACACACAAACTGGACAAGATTATTTGTAAGTTGTGATTATGTAACGTTACCAGTGTCAACTACATGTAGGTGAAATTAGCATTTATAACAGCATGAAAATAACATGTTCCTTGATTTCGGTGACATTCTGTCCATCACCATATCTAGTTTGTAACTCAAGCTCACTGCAAGGGTTATACTCTCTTGCATTTTATGCTCCTTCAGGGCTCGAAATTAATTTTTTCGTTTCGTAGTCCCAGTGTGTTACCAATATTGGAAATTGGTAGGATGGTGACCAGTAGTCCCATATTTCTGAACTGAAAACAGAGTTCCTCTATTAGAAATAGGTGTTATTAAAATACTTTTGTGTCTGTATATAAAATTTAGGGTACATCCACCATCCCCACATAATCAGTGGTAGCCTTAGTGGGCTACAAATTATGGTAGCCCCATGACAAGAATTGGTAGTCTGTGGACATGGGACTATCGTTAGTTTTGAGCTCTGTCCTTAGTAGTTGTAACCAAACATGCTGCAGCATTCTGAATACAAGGATTAAATCCGGTGTATCCCTATCCATAATACAAGGATTAAATCCGGTGTATCCCTATCCATAATACAAGGATAATCCAGTGTATCCCTATCCATAATACAAGGATAATCCGGTGTATCCCTATCCATAATACAAGGATAATCCAGTGTATCCCTATCCATAATACAAGGATAATCCGGTGTATCCCTATCCATAATACAAGGATAATCCAGTGTATCCCTATCCATAATACAAGGATAATCCAGTGTATCCCTATCCATAATACAAGGATAATCCGGTGTATCCATATTCAGAGTACAAGGATAATCCTAACCTAATATCTCAAATGTCTGTATTTTAATTACAGCTACAAAAAGGAAGATCATTTTTGAAAGACATGCTTGACTTGCATGACAATGTGAACAGAGTAAGTGAGAATGAAATATTGTACTGTTTATTATATAAATTAATCATGGTTTTATTAAGCATTTTCACTTGAGTCAAATAGATTATAAACTCAATGTGTGTTACTATAATAGGGAACTTGCAATCCAGACTGAGCATGCTCAGACGCAAAGGACTATGGGATTATCTGTGGTTATCGTAACACCTAATCTGGAGCTACCGATAAAATAAACCTCCCACAGTGGTCAGGGTGACTATGAATTGATTATTTGCGGTTACAAACAATGTAATATTATTGTTTACAATGCTAAATGATTAGTATTTATTATCACATTTCCCATGATGCAACATTCAACATGGCGGGTTTGCAAGTTCCCTGTTGTTGACAGTAACAGGGGTAACAAATGATGACTTTGTTTAATGCTTATATCGATCACTAGGAGATAATAAATTTACATTCTTCAGCTTTTCCAACAATGTAAAACAGTAAAAATACGAATAATACTCATAAAAAACAATAGTTCCATTTAAAAGTACATTTGTAAATGCTCTGGTACTTTCAAGAAAATAAGTGAATTTGATATTTTTTTCACAATGATTTAATTAGTCTTTGCAGAGATAATACAAATGTATTTATCAGAAATCGGTAAATGAAGTTGTAGTACACTGTGACTAAAACATTTTACTGGAATATTTCCAGTACATTGTGTATAACTTTTGTATATTTGTGTTTGCATTGTGGTGATATACATACTAAAACACTTTACTAGCATATTTTATTGTACCCGTATGTTGTGTATATCTTATGTATATATTTGTGTTTACATTTCAGTGTGAAAACATGAAGGATGCATTTTCCAGGGCGTTAGTCAATCGTGATTTCTTAACAGTATGGTAAGTGTCCATTAGTTAATTGCGATTTCTTAACAATATGAATATTAATTATCACCACTTACATCTTGTGAAGATTACATTAATATTGTACAAGTTTGTTAATGTCAGAAAACTTGAAGAAATAGAAAGGTTAAAAAAAATACTGTAATCTTTGTAAATGACCTATCATATATGAAAGAAAATATGTGACTTGTGATATCGTGAATGTTATAGTAGACAGATAAAATCATTCTGACTCTATTTTTTGTTTTATCATGCGAAATATTTTATATATCCATCATAAATATATGCACCAAAGACTAGAAGAATGCTTGAAGGGAAAACAACGTTGACTAGATGCATACAAAGATACACCCACACAGTAATATACGCCTACACAAATTCCAGATGAACATGTGTACGGACTACATGTATGTGTTGTAACATGTCCTGGGCTATCAAACCGAAAGAGGGTCAACTCAGATTAGACGAGAGAGCTCATGCTCGCAAGCAGGGTCAGCTCGGATGTACAATAGAGGTTGTACTCGCGAATAGGGTCAAACCAGTTTATACGATAGAGTTCATGCTTACTAGCATGATCCGCATACTGCAGTTATACGAAAGAGTTTGTACTCGCAAGCAAGGTCAATTCAGATATACGATAGTGTTTGTATTCGCCAACCGAATCAGCTTGGTTATACGACAGAATTTTTAATCGCAAGTAGGGTCAAATCAGTTATACCATAAAGTTTGTGCCTGTAAGCAAGGTCAATCATATAACAAAATACTACATTGATGTTAGTCATATCCATGGATACTCACATTCAGACATAACATTATGTAGATTGCAGGGGTCAGAAATTTTATGTCAAACAGAATTTTACTTAGTTACATATATGTACTTACATGTATTTGGCCCTATTTACTAATAGTACTTTGATTCCCAGTCTTTTACTGTGTTTTAATCTTTACTGCAGTAACGACTTTTCAAGTACCCTTGGAGAAAAATATAAAAGTTATGAGTTTGTAACTGGAGTAGTTTTATTGACTCTCTTGCAATGTAAGTATTATTATATTTGATTTATGTATTGCTAATGTTAAATTTAGTTTTATCACATTATGACTTCCCGTTGAGCTCAACTATTACTTTTCAACTGGATGAATGTTTGCATAACTCAGTACCACTACTTACAGTGACACTAACATCTCGCCAACATATGTTAGCCACTGGAAGTGGGCTAGCCCTATGTAAATACCAGGCGAGTATAGTGCTAACACCAGGCTTGCACTAGCACCTCACCAACATGTGTTAGCAATGGGAAGAGCTAACAACTGCATTAGCTGTATCTTGACACTAGGCTGTAGTTCAGTGCTAACACCTGGCTGACATTAACACCTCACTAACATACCGGTATGTTAGCTACTGGAAGGGTTAATGGTGTACTAGTGGTATGCTAAAGGCCAGTGACCTAAGGGGTCTTTGTCACTACAAGTTGATAGATGAGTGAAAAATATTTGAAAATAACAGAGTTATACCATGGCCAGTAATATCAAAAAGAAATTGGGGAAAGTAATGGTAATTTTGACAGTTTTGACATATTTCGAACACAGCAGAACCTGTGATGCAGACATGCATTGTCATGACATAGATGCGCACTGCAGTGATGTAGAATGACCAGAGAATATATTTAATATTTTTTGTTCTAATTGGTTCATGCATGTTATAATGGGGAATATTAACATAATTATTTGTGGTGGTTTTTTTGAGTGATCACATGTTAAAGTCTTGTTGTTTCATTTTGTATAGATTGTTCACATGTCAGAAAACTAACCCGTGATAACATAGATCAAGTTGAAGATTTTAAAAAATCCAATCGTACCAAAGAAATGGTAAGTTGTTTAATTTGTTAGTACGTTCACCAGTTTACTACAAAGACAATAATAATGCGTTTATTGCTTTGCAAGGCCTCTGGCCCATATACAACATAAGAGATTTACAACAAAATCAAAGTCAAAGTCACATATCATTACTTCAAACGAATACTAGCATTATGTCATTTCACTTGTAAGTGTTTCTCTTTGTTTAAATGCATTGTATGCAAATTTACATAATGATGTCATAAGTTCAGGTTCGTTTGTTCTCATCTGTCTTAAATAAACTTATTAAAATTTGGGTCGGCTATGAATTCTATTAGGATGTATTCTTTACCCTCAAAGACAACACTGTATTATCAAAGATTTTGTGTGTAGTTTGTTACTGTATGAAATGTCCTCACTGGTTTGTTAGTACATTTGACAAAGTGTAGTTAAGATAGTACATGCAGTTATTCCAGGACATCACAGTAATTAAAGGGAAATGCCACGCCAGCAGGAAATAGAGATATTTTCCTAAGGGGAAATGCCACTCCAGGAAATAGAGACATTTTCATAAACTATAGGTTCTGGAGAGTCATTTCATGATTTTGCATCCCCTACAATTACTTGCAATTTCAGAAAAACATCAAGTTGATCTTGTGCCTTACACGCATCATGGGAGCCAGCAGAAATATTCAAGTCTGTGTTGTGCTCAACAGACATTGACCTCTGACCCTATAAGTAACAATGTGTCTGTTGTCTTCCACAGGAAAGTAATGAATTGCGTAACCGAGGCAACAGGGAATTCAAAGAAAGTAAATACAAAGCAGCATGTCAGATTTATTCATCAGCTATCACAGTAGAGTAAGTTACTTTGCCTTGTTTGGATTCCTGCCTATCACAGACACATTGTCGTATTTACATATTGCCAATTTCTTTTAAATCGTCTTTACCAATAATATTGAAGAAAAGAACTATACACAAGCATTATTTTGGGTGCTCATATCACTTCTACTGAATGGCAGCCATATTTGTAGTTAATCATTGTTTGCTGCATAATGAAAATATCTGTAATACCGGTACATAGAGATTCCATTCAAGTGTCTACCCCTATATTATCAGATGCAAGCAATATTTAGAGACTTGACTTTTGATCTTCACTTTCAGGGTCAGTTATCAACATCAAGCCAATTCCTGCCTGTCACAGACACATTGTACTAGTGTTTACACATTGCAAGGGGGGGGGGGGACTGTGTCTTCTAAGAAGACTTGTTAATACATGTAATAAATGACATCATTAGATCTTTTATATGTTATGAATACTAAGTTTGAGTTCAGTCAATTGCAAGTGATGGCTGAGTATGTTATAGTACATAAAGTACTACAAGTATGTATTAATATGCAGCAAAATATATGTCCTTGAGTGTTTAAACTTAGCTTGTTAGCCCTCAGCTGAAAACTAGTTCAGCTGAAAACTGAATCATTGCAATATTATCTTTTTTAAATTCTTGTTATTAATATTTACGTATTATTTGACAGTCCATACAATGAAAGATTGTACAGTAACAGAGCATTAACATACTTGAAAACCGGAGATTATCGGAAAGCTTTAACAGATGGAAAGAGAGCTATTATCCTAAAGGCAGCCTGGCCAAAAGTAAGTACTGTCTCTTCAAAGAGAGGGGGGCTGTAAAGTGTGTTGCCAGGCCGTCCTTCTCAGACCACCCATTATCTCCATATCGTTTGGGGAAAGGGATGATAAGAGCATGTGCAAACATGTATGAATGACACCCTGTATTGATCTAAAAGAAAGAAAGAGTGGTGCTAGGGAAAACCTTGTACTGACACTTGTATGGATAGGAGTGGAGGTTAATGAATGTCCACATACAGTGCCCTCTATTGATACAAAAGAGAGAGTGGTGCTAGGAAGCTCCTTAAACTGACACTAGTGTGGATAGGAGTGAAGGTAACTGAATGTCTAGGAACCAAGCCCTCTATTGATGAGTGACATTTTCTGATACTATATTATGGATAGCAGTGAAGGTAACTGAATGTCTGGTAACACTGCCCTCTATTGATACAAAAGATAGATGCTTGGGAACATCTTGTACTGACACTAGTATGGCTAGGAGTGAAGGTAACTGAATGCCTAGCCTCGTGACATATGAGATGAGATGGTGTCTGAAATTCACTTCTTTAAACTCCAATATTGAAATGTTGATTCATGAAAGTTGATGGTATTGGGTAACAGAACACCTACAATATAATAGGTAGGAACAGAACCACAAAGTTGATAACTTCAAGTTGAATAACAGAAAGCGTATAATATCAGATGGCAGAAAAAGAACCACAAAGTTGACAACAATGATGGAGGTGAAATTACAGTATTGCTAATTTAGCAAATATAGAACAAAATAAAACTTGGTAATTTAGTCTGTCAGAGTATTTGTCACACACCAACTACGTCTTAATAAATCTAATGTATACATGTCCATTTTTGTCTTTGTACAGAGTCAGTATCGCTACGCAGAAGCTTTGTTTAATTTAGAACTTTATGACAGAGCAGCTGAAGCCAATCTCCAAGCTCTCACTATATGCAAAGCTAAAGGCTGTCAGGCTTCAGATCTTAGGGATCTAGAAACTCAGAGAGACAGATTTACAAAAACAGGTAAAGGAATATTTTCAATTCTATATTGGCAAATAGGAGTGATATAATTACATATTATTTCACAATATTTTTATTTGTTTAGCCAAGGTCAGCTAAGGGGTCTTGTCAATATGAGTCTCTAGGCAAACCCTTAGGTCACCATTATTTTCCGGCTGAATACTAAAAGAAAAATATTTTGGCTTAAGTGGTATTTATGAAAAATTAGGAAAAATATTTCGAACACTTTGTTTCATATTTTTAGCACAGCTGAACCATTGTCTTGGACCAGCATTGTCATGGCAAAGATACTTTGAAAATCCTGTTTGTTGAGAGTGAGGGCCAGAATAGCTGAATACTGCATGCCTGTACTTTTTAAAATGTTTTTTCCCAATGTCTCCAGCAAAAGTTGATCACGTTCTCAAACAACCATGTCTCATTTTATTCTCAGTTTCTAATCTTTGTGACATAAATTAACTGTCACAACTTGTTCTAGCTTACCATTCAGGTGTTTTTTGTGTCTAATTTATTTTGTTTATGTAGCAACACAGTTAAAAGGACAACCATCTAAGACAAGTGATGCAGATAGGTAAGTAGCTATGTACTAAGTGTCCGTAACTTATCAAAATATAAACACCAAATGAGCCCCCCCCCCCATCCCATAACTCTGTTTACTGAAACACAACCATCATCCGCATATTACTGTTACATTATAACTTGCACAGATATAAACAAACTGATAAAAGAATTTGTATATGTACTGATATGAGTGGCACCCCTGTTGTTATTGTATTAGTTCTATTGTTGTTTTTTACGTAATTTTGTATTTGTGTGAAGTCTTTCCTTGGCTCACTTCAATCAAGTAAACATGATGTATTTTCACAGATTTTACATGAATTGAACTAGTATGACAGTTTTAAAACCCTTTCAGGACTAGAAACTTTCCTGCCAAAATTTTTGAACAAAAATTCTTGTTTCTCTGTAAATTTTGGAAAAAGATCAACTTTATTTTAGATCAGAATTCAAGAAATATTACTTCCCAATGAAGTAATATTCTTAAATTTTAGAAAATGTTCTTACAATCAAGTTTCTATTTATTCCAATGTCGTCTCTAGGAATGAAAGGGTTAACAATCATCACTGTTCACACCACTGTGTTTTGTCCCTGATAGGTAAATTAGTAAGGAATATTGGCCTTTGCAAAATATGCCATGGTGGCGCTCTACTGTACTTCCTGTCTGTGTGTACCTTGGGGTATACATAGTATAGGTTATTCAGTTAACAATATGAAAAACATCCATGATTTGCACTTCTACAGAATACCAAGGAACAAAGCTCTTAAGAAAGGTACTATGAGGTGATGATACCCCCAATTTGAGCGAGGGCGCTATATTCTCAATTTCCTGTTTGCAGTCTGAAATGGCCTATTGAAATGTTACGTTCATTTGACTTTTCAGTGATGACGATGATGATGGGGTGCCAGATTTAGTGGATCAAGGGTCGAGTGATGAAGAGCATGATGTCACCAGTAAACATGTAACCAATAAACCACCGCCATTGGTTGAATTAGAATCAGATGACTCTGATAGTGACACAGATATTGTAAGTTTATATGTTTGAAATGAGTGGATTTGAATATATCTGACAGTATTTTTGATACGGGCAATAAGTAGGTAGAATTTACCTGAGTCTCCCAGTTAATTTACCAGGGTTCCCTATCAAAATTATGAATACTAAATTAAATATATATAGAAAACTATGCTATAGTTTTCTCTCTGTGTTAGTGGGGTTCCCAGAGCTTGGTAGAAACACTGTCTGAAACACATGCCTTCGTGAGAACCAAGATACTATATGACAGAACCCCATGACAAATGGGTGTCAGTGTGACATACATACCTGGAGTAATGGCATGAGTGTTTGTGGTGTTCTCGGCATTGTACTGTTTGTTTGACTTTATTTAAACTTGATAAATTGTTGAGGCAAAGGTTCTTCTAACACAATGTCGAGTAAGGGAAATTTACAATATTTACATTTACTGTTAAAAGTTGCAAGTTGCAGCAGTAAAACACCAAAAACACAAGTGTGAGTGATTCCTATTACCTGCACTGATACTCACATGTCATGGGGTTATATTATTATTATTATATACATGTTTTTCCAAACAAGCAAATTTCTGTAAAAAGTACTCTTGTTTATTGACATGATTTATGTACATGGAATGACCACATGCTTATTTGCATACAGGCAGTAATGTTTTCTATGTTACACTTCAGTGTAAACACGTTTGTGTACCAATGCAAGTAATCACTGGTACATGTGTAGTAATGTACCAGTACATTATGAGGCCCTCAATAGAAAGAAGTTGAGCCTTAAACACTTGCCGTTGTTTGTAACGTTTACTGAATTTTACCCTAAATAAAGATATTTTATAACAGTAATAAAATATATTGTATAATCTGTACTGGGTGGTTTACATACATGGATATAGTATACAATGTACAATCTACCTTCTTCCCCATGTACATATAATGTTAGCCATTTCTGTGATTGCTTGAAGGTTTCTCTAAGTCATTCCATGTTTTCATGATTTCTTTTACAGCACCGACCGTTGAATAGTGGTCATGATTTCCATCATGTATTGTGTACATTTGATAAGGTATGGTTGAATTTACTGTATATATTTGAAATACATATAAATTCTACTGAAAGCAGATATAAGCTGCAGTGCTTTGTGTTTGACTTTTACTGTTTCTATTTTGAAAAAAATACAGAAAGTTTGTAAAAAGTATTGACTTTTCACTTTGTTGGAAATGACAGTCACGAAAGCTATGTCTGGTAAATACACATTTAACTGTAACTAACTTGAGGTGTTATTGGGAAAGTTTTGTGACATATAACAGACTTACTCTTGATGTTGCACATTCTTAGGAGGGAGGGGGTGTTTGTACAAAATTACCAAAGTGCAAACTTTTGGAGGGGCTTCTAAAACTAATTTGTTTATATTACCAAGGCACAACCTATTGGAGGGCCTTCAAAATCTAATTTGTTCATATTACGAAGGTGCAACCTATTGGAGGGCTTCTGAAAGTAATTTGTTTATATTACCAAGGTATAACCTATCGGAGGGTCTTCTAAAACTGATTTATTTATATTAACAAGATGCAACCCATGGGAGGAACTTCTAAAACTAATTTGTTCATATAACCAAGGTGCAATCTACAGGAGGTACATACTTCTAAAACTAATTTGTTCATATTACCAAGGTGCAACCTACAGGAGGTACATACTTCTAAGACTAATTTGTTCATATTAACAAGGTGCAATATATGGGAGAACTTTTCAAACGAATTTGTTTATATTACAGAATATTTCAAACGAGGATGACCAAGACATTAAAAAGAGCAAGGCAAATGATAGCAACAAAGATGATGGAATTAGAGTGTACGAATCACAGATGTCGAATGGTAAAGATGGTGTAGCTGGTCAGAAAACAGACAATTCTAAACAGCATGTCAAGGAAATAATTGAACCCAAAAAGGTAAAAAAAATGTTATTCAACTGTTTATCAGAAATGTTTTGCTCTGCTCTGCTCAGGTTTGTTTAGTCTTCATTTTAACTGTAAACATTTACAATTAGTCAATAATTTTCAGTTTGCAGAATATATGCAGTCAGTATTAAAACTAACATAAACACAACATAAAACTATTGTCTGAAACTAAAAGTCTTTTCCCTTATGGAAGGCATTCAGTTTAAATCTGGTGATTTTTGTCTATCTAATTTTGATGATAGATTTATTTCTGTAATACTAGTAGTATTTTATTTCAAACATAGTAAGGATACAAAATAAACAATTAAGTTTTGAAGTTAACAACAAACTGTTATAACTTATCAGTATATCTTTATTTTGTCGGAAAAACGTTCTCTGCATGAAACATCGATAATAAGTGATAAATGATTATAGTTTGGACCTACTGAGGCAGCTCACCTACGTCTGAGCAAAAGTTCTTGGTTAGAAACACTTCTGCTTATTGTGTAATTGTTGAAAACAATATCAGAGTTAAAAAATACAATTACAGTTGTCAAGTTTTACATTATATCTGTTTTCATTGATGTTTTAGGAGCTGACCTTGGCAGAACTGAAGAAGGAGACATCGTCCATGTTCAAAGATGCCTCAGAAGAACTGTTAGCAAACAGACCAAGATCTGCTGTGAAGTGTTTCAGAAAAGTGTTCAGTTTGATGGGTGATTCAAAATGGAAGGTAATACTACCAATCCAGAGTGATTGTAGAGTTTCAAATAGGCCCTTGCAAAATATGCCATGGTGGCGCTCTACTTCCTGTCTGTATGTACCTTGGGGGTATACATGGTTATAGTTTACTGTGTTAATCATAGAGCATTGCTACTTTCTATTCCTCGATGTCTGAACAATACAAAAAAATGTCCCTGATTTATACTTCTACAGAATACCAATGGAGAAAGCACTTAAGAAACGATACTATGTGGTGATGATACCGCAAATTTGAGTGAGGGCGCTCTATTCTCAATTTACTGTTTATAGTCTTAAAATTAGGCAAATTTGTTGGGAATGACATAAAGCTTGACTTGTACCACTTCAAAAAGAGACAATAAACTGACTTTGAACCATAGTTTTACTACATAATTGTGATGTCATATATATTTATTTTTCAGGATTTAGGGATGGAGGAAATTGATTTTGTGGTGTGTTTATATGCATATGGTGTAGCATGCCTTGAAACAACCCAAGTACCGGTAAGATGTAGAAAATATTCTCTTCTATTAAGTTTTAAGAAAAAAGAAAAATAGTTCGACAATGATACATTCTTTCATTTGAGACCAACTTGGTGATAATTCTGCCAGATCACTTTTTCTCACAGATGAGATTTTATTTCAATTTAATAAGGTCATGAGATATTTATTTTTTGCAGTATCCCTGATTATTTGAATGTGTTTTTTTATCATACAGGAATTAGAGTATGCTGACAGTAGATTTGATTGCATCATATTTAACCATGAAAGTGTTGTATTTCCACTGGCCTACTACGGCAAAAGTAGAGTGTACATCAAACAACACAGGTAAGGGAATTCACAGCATATTTAAACATGAAAGTGTTGTATTTCCAATGGTCTACTATGTAAAGACAGAATGTATATCAAACAACACATGTAGGTAAGGAATTCTCAGTACCTGCAAATCAAATTTTACGAGTAGTAGACGCATCAGAAAAATAATGAAAAATTTGATTTCTTGGCTGACACAATCACTTCTATACTCTATTGTTACTCTTGTATTTATATGGTGTGATTTAGAAGTCAGCATTCTTGTCCTAATTTGACCCGCTAGCATAAGGTGAAATATTATCGCAGGTACTGAGAATTCACATTATAGTTAACCTTGAAAGTGTTGTGTTTCCTCATACATAAGAGTTCAACTTGACGAGACACATAATGGTGTTACCAAGGTAACAGAAAGTTTCAACAGAAATTTCACAATTATACTATTTGTGTTTATCAAAAAAAAAAATGGATTGTGGTAGATGTTATGTCATCAGCAGAGGTTTCCTTTAAACCTTTGCAGGAAATCCTCACAATGGCTAAACACGTGTCAAGTGCAGTAGTGCTTCTTAACAAGGTTTCAAACTTGAATACATTTTCATGGTGTCATTATGTCATCTGTAATCATATGAAGGTTGATAACTTAATCAGTACAAGTGGCAGAAATAAACCTGACTGGATACATTTCCTTTATTTGAGTTCATCCTATTAATTATGTTTGTCAACATTTACAGATACACAACGGCTTTAGAACCCTTACAAAAAGGTTTGTTGATACATTCACGTCAAGCACCACATGGTATGTACGTATGGCCAGGCACCAAACATTCTATCCAAGAAAGTGATCACGGGTTCTTGCTGGTAAGTATATAAGTAGTCTAGTTCTATTTGTGGTATGATCATATCCACCGTATAGTCAATCGGATATCTCTAGAACAGAGTTCCGTTCTTACCACCAACAGCATCAGTTTATGCTATTTGAGCATTGATATAAACGTGATGATGTTATCGTGTCCTCACATCACTTGCATTCAAACAGGCGGTGAGTTTGTAGTAAACTGAACAAAGTAACCAATTACAACTACCTGTCAGTGTGTGATGTATTACTCCTGCCATCTCTGTTCATCCCATTCACAGCAGGAGATTTGGCAATATTTTCTATTTTCATTTATCGCCATGCGGTAGAATTGCCAACTTGTTGACAAGTGGCATAGTATTTTGCCAGAGTAGTATTTATTGGTAGGATGTAGAAATCACAGCATATGTGCTTTAATTAAGACAGTGGATCAGTGTGCCCTCTAAGCCAATTTGCTGCACCACTGACGCACACAATTTCTATTGACGCACCAAAATTTGGTGTTCCCCTATCACTTACTATGTAGTGACTCACAAGAAATTCCAGTTTTTATCATTTTGACCCACAACAACAAAATTTGGCTATCATTAGAGGGCTCACTGCAGTGGATATACAGTGACACCTATCGTATTTTGACAACTTTCTTTATATTAATTTGATTGCAGAAAAGCTTTGAAGCATTAATTCAAAAATGTAAGTGTCCACCTTTACCTGATGCTGTATGTCGTTATCAAGACTGTAGTGGATACTATAAAGTCCAAATCTATTTCACTGATCCTGATTTTAAAGGTTTTATTCGCACTAAGTGTCATGAGGATTGTACTGTAGATTTTCATCCAACCTGCTGGAAGAAAGTCAAACAGGTACACATGGCTGGATCTCAAGAAAAGGTTAGTCTTCCTCCTCCTGACTGCTTTCAATATTTGCTGGATTTTATTTATTTTTAGCTCCCGAAGGGAGAGCTTAAGAAATACCTGGCATCAGTCTGTCTCTCTCATTCTGTTTGTCCTTCTATCTATCTGTCTGTCTGTCTGTCTGTCTGTCTCTCTATCTCATTCTGTGTCTGTCTTATTCTGTCTGTCTGTCTGTCTGTATCTCATTGTCTGTCTGTCTCTTTGTCTGTCTCATTCTGTCTGTCAAAGATTATTTTTGTACTTGCATACTAATTTGCATTTTTGCATATTTAATAAGTCATTTGCATAAGAGTGTGATGTCTCTAAACCTGAAGTGACATCAACTGCATTGTAACTGTCTAAGATTTCAATTACATATATAAATTTGCAATTTAACAAATAAGAAGTGAACTCAACTTTAATGTAAATTACTGTAATTTTAATTCCCATTTATTGAAATTTATAAAAAATATATGTTTTACGCAATGACATATTTTTAGATTCATTATTTTTGTATTTACATACTGCTTTACATGGTTAAATGTCAGTTATTTGCATAAGTGATAACTTCATTTGAAAGCACTAGGATTTTCATCCCATTTTTCTTTATATTTCAATTCATGTAGGATTATCTTGGTGAATGTTGTTTCACTCCTGACTGTGATGCCGTTATTATTTGTATTCTTATATATAGTCAAGATGGTCTCATGAAAAAAGAAGTAAGTGGTAGTTCTTGTAATTGTAAAGTTTGATATCTACCTATCACAGTCAAGGAAACAGAATCATATCACACCAATTCTGATGCATCTCCATTGGCTTCTGGTGACCTTCAGAATCCAGTATAAAATTCTATTTCTCGCATATAAAATGCCAGTGAGCATCACTTGATGGATACTAGGCGCCATATAAATCTCTTTATTTATTTATTTATTCATTTATTTATTTTGTTTATTTATGTAAAAAAAACTCCTCAGAAGATATACACATCTCTCATTAACTTCCATGGCACGTTTTTATTGTACTCAAAGATCGATGTCATCATTGTGATCCACTGCTGAGCCTTTGGACTTAGCAGACACGCATATGTACAATGAACAATGAATTTTTATGACTCCTGAGTGCTATGCTACTTTCAGATTTACTCATGAATACTCATTGTTCAACTAATACATTTGTGTCTGCTAAGTCCCTTGAGACAACAGTGGACCACTATGAGAACAAGGAAGGTGAAATAGTTTCAATTTGGTGTTTCTTCGTAATTCGGAACTTGCAAACCCACCATGCTGCATGTTGCATCATGGGAAATTTGATAATAAATACTAATAAATTAGTATTGTAAACAATGTTAATACATTGTTTGTAACCACAAATAATCAATTCATAGTCACCCTGACCATTGTGGAAGTTTTATTTTATCAGTAGCTCCAGATTAGGTATTACGATAACCACAGATAATCCCATAGTCCTTTGCATCTGAGCATGCTCAGTCTGGATTGCAAGTTCCCTATTGAGCAAAATTTATGTGATGTGAAATCGTCAGATGACTTCCCAGAAAGCACAGTTTATAGAAGAAGAAAAAACGTTTTTACATGTTGTGGATTTTGTTTATGTCTTTGTTTGTTTTTTTAGTTTACCATGGATAAGCCAATAAAAGTTAAAGAAGTCAAACCAAAACCAGTTAAATTAAAAGTGTTCAGTGAAAGAAAGTTAGAAAGGTTGAGAAAAAGAAAGGAATTAAAGAGAGAAAAGATACGAATTGCCAAAGAAAATCTTAGTAAGAAAGAAGAAGGTGCAACAAAATTACCAATAGAAGTCTCTACCAGTAGTAAGTATTCATGCATGGCTGTTATTATTGTATATATACTAAGTTCAAATTTTGTCTTTATTGTGAGCCACATGGTGTGAAGCATGACTGAGGCTACTCTTTGCGTACTGTGTGTCCACCTGTATTTCAAACATGTATAGGCCGATTTCAACCAAACCTGGTACAAATGTCAGATACAGTGGTAGTCCACTTTAATATGTACATCACTATGTTTCATGAGCTTTGGAATAATGGCCAAATGACAGCCATATTTGACTTAAAAGATTCAGAATATGAATTAGTATTTTGAAATGTTGGGTTCTGTGTCTTCGATGAAGACTTGTTTGTTTTATGAATGAAAAGAAAATAATTTGTTTTACCTTAGAGCTTAATCAGCCAAATATTTTATATTTTATTTTTAGAACAAATATGATATGTCTGAATAAAATATTTTACCTATACTCGATAACGTGATAGGTCTAACCATTTTATTAGTTCCCAACATTTCACTTCTTTCCACATAACGGGAAATGTCCTAATATTTTATCACTATCTTTGGTGTCCAGTAACACCAAATTTCAATGTTTTACTTTGTTATACATGTAGATAAGGCAACAAATCCAAGTAGTCTATCGTTAGCATCAGTGTCCAATAACGCTAAATGTTTGACTTCATTCTAGATAATGCGACACGTCCAAGTAGTTTACCGTTGTCTTCAGTGTCCAATAACGTCATAAATTCTGCATCTACCAGTCCTGGGTCACCAGACAGTTCTAAGCAACCTGCCCCCTTAGAAGTAGGCTATGTCTTGAAGAAAGAAGACATGCAAGAAGAACAAAGTGCTGTAAGTTTATTGACCGTACTTGGTTTTCGATATTTGGACTGTATCTCTGTGTAAATAGAAAGAAAGTTGCTGGAAATGTTTAAATCAATTTCACACAACTTG
Source organism: Glandiceps talaboti (assembly GCF_964340395.1). Classification (NCBI taxonomy): domain Eukaryota; kingdom Metazoa; phylum Hemichordata; class Enteropneusta; family Spengelidae; genus Glandiceps; species Glandiceps talaboti. Next base: position 12,575,446 of record NC_135565.1, read on the forward strand.
AATTACAATAGCATTGCCAAGAGCTTATGACTAGAACTTAGCCTTTATTTATTTATTTATTTTTCATTTTACAGGGTGCATCTAAACCAACCAAGGCTAAATCCAAGAAGAAAAAACCAAAGGTAAGGACAGCAGGCATTCAATATGTCGAGGCTCATCAGAAAATTTCTCCAAACAATATCCCAACATATGTTGATTAGTTTTGAATGTCACAAAATATTTCCCCCTGTCTGTTATAAGACCTGGTGTTTTCTTGTGAGTCATGAATTTCATAATTTGTGGGCAAACATACAGTGTATATAAAGTATTAATGTCCAAAGCCGGAAAGAAAAAAGTGTATGTTTCTTTAAGACAGTTCAGTTCACAAATGTTGTTTTACATCAGAACTGATAAAAGTGTTAAAAACCATTTGTAAATCCCATTTTACAGTTTGTGAAAACTTTGGATATCTTTGTTGGAAGAAGCCATAGTGATGGTTTGGAAAATCACTATGGTGACGATGAAGATGATGAGGAAGGTGTCCGACAAAGGTATGTCGTTGTCAGTGATAAAGAACAGTTGAATGATCACATGGTAGTTACATACTGAATAGGAAAGGTGTGTGTGTGTGTGTGGGGGGGGGGGGGGTTATGACAAAGTATCATGTCATTAAATTAATAATATAATGTATATTTGTACAAATCCGTCATCAACACTAAAATGAGGGGGGGGGGGGGGTTACAGCTGTACATATAAGATACATACTTACTTGATACAACCAAAAATGTTTCCTTGCTCTGGAGTCATATTTTGTATTAGTTTCAAACTCAGAGCATAGATAATTTACCTCCGGGTTCAGAACTCACACATAATGCAAAATACCAATTACTTATTTGATGAGTTTCTATTGTTTTTGGTAAAGATTGGGGGAAAACCAATCAGGGGAGGGGGGGGGGGGGGTGTCGGAGTATGATTTAGAATTTAGGTGTGAAAAAAGTTGATCCTGAAGAGAGGAATGATCTAGTCCCTTATCTCCACTGATAAGATAACATGAATGCAATAACCTTGGATTGAATCAATCTGTCATTTATATTTTTAAAAAAAACTGGTGTAACATTCCTTGTAATCCTTAGGAATCCTTACAATATTCTGGATACGAATGCACCCTTTGCCGTGCCAGATAGATATCGAGATGATGCGGCTCTGTTGGAGAGAAGTATGGGAACTGGGGCCGCCTCTGCTGCTGCTATAGTCAATGTGGAAACAAGCCTAGAAAGGGAAAATAGAGAAAAACTAACAGAATCATTGTTCTCGTAAGTTTTCCTTTTTTTTTGAATCTTGTGTAAATTATTGCTTACTCAGTATACTGTCAAGTGTTGTACATGTATATAAGCATGCGTCCACTCTGTTAAGGGACGATTGCACAATGTTACACAAACTCAACAAGCAAACTTCGTTCATGGGGGGGGGGGGGGGTGTCTGGCATCAATGCGATTGCTGAACTTTTCGCACTTCTAACCACATTTTGATGGAAAACTGTCACTCCTTCAATGATAAAAGCTTTTGTGTTAACTACTGAGATGTTGATAAGTTGATAAACATTTTACTTACACTCGTAGTAGTGTGACCGCTTTTGATCATGGTTTACATCACATACAAACGTGTGCTGTAAATGTTTGTTTAGGGGAAGGGTTTTTTGTCCTAAACGAACAATGTTCCTTTGTTGAGCTTGTGCGACATTGTGTAATAGATCCTAAGGTGGCCAAATATAAGCAAGTGTCCACACTGTTAAGGTGGTCACTCATTCAGTTATGTCTGTCAAAAAACAAAATTGAAACTGCTTATATTATTCATGTTTGTTATGATGTTAACTACTTACTACATTTGTCTTTTTTTTTCAGCTACTTTTCCACAATTCTAGAGAAACATGGACCATTGCTGGTTTCTCATCCACTACTTGTGTCTGAGTTTCATCAACTGTTTCCACCAGAGGCTCATGTACTTGTTCAAAGGGCCGGAGGATTATCGAAGTTCCTTCTGCAGTCCTTACAGTTTGCCATGGTGGAAGACATGGTGTGTTTGTTAACAGACTCTGTGAAATGTAGAGAACTTGTTTTACAGAGAAATGGAGCAGCAAATGGAGACGATATATCTGTGAAGGCAATGTCTGCTAACGGGTCACAAATCGACCCAACTCAGTCAAGCACTACCGTTGCTCCAAATATTCGTTTGCATGAGTATCAGTTTAATAATTCCAATGTTAATCTTACATCAGAAAACTTTCCCTCATTAACAGAAGCATTGTCACAGGAGAGTGTTCCTAGAAACCTTGACAGCTTGTCTGAGATAAGTATTGGCAGAGACTCACAAGAGCCTGCTGGTTTGTCAGATTATGGCTATATTGGTAGCCAAGGCAGCAGCAGTATAGGGGCAAGTCAGGAGAGTTACGGCTTGTCAAACTTACCCAGTCAAGAAAACAGTGGAATACCTCCAGAGGAAAACTACCCATTTGATGATGACAACTACAGCATGAATAGCCAAGAAATCTATATTGTTCCTCATGAATCCCAGGACAACAATATTGTACCAGGGACAGAAAATTTTTTCACACATAATCATGAATATAATGTTAGTCGCACGCAGGAATCCTGTGTTGATAGCACTCTCAAAACTAGTGGTAATCCAAGCTTTAAAGACAAAGATTTTACTTCTGAGCATGAAACATTGGTAATGTCCAGTAAGAATTTGTGTACTTCATTTAATCAAGATAAGTTTGCTAAAGACAAAGAAACAGGTGCTGTTAAATGTCAGTTGTCCTCATATTATATGCCGGATGAGATTCTGGAACGCGGTAATAACATTTGTGTTCCGGTGGAGTCTTCTCCTGTCAAAGTTGCTCCTGAAAAAGTGGAAAATGACAAGGAAAAGGAAAAGGTGAGCTCGCTGCAGCAGAAAGCAGTCAACCATCTGCAACAGGCATTGGAAAACAAGCAAGAGGAATCTACTGATATCCTAGAAAGATATGATTCTAGAATTGCTGTGCATAATGATACTCCGATTGATAACAGACCGCCAGGATTCGGGAATGTTCCGAGTGCCGACTTTACTGATAAACAAAGTGTGCCAATAAGTGGAAAGAATGTGTGGCAGAATACAAGTGAAATTCCCAAACCAAAACCAAGGCCACTGACTGTACCTTACAGTGAAAGTATCAAGAGATCCCTGAGAAAGAAAGATTTCTGTACGCAGGCTAATTTGTTACCAGTGATGAAGGATATTGCAATTAATACGGATCTCTATGAACCAAACTATAAAGCTGATTATGAAAAAACAGACCGGAAAAATCAAGTTCTACAGGTAATGTAGTAAGACCTACAAATTGTGGCATAGTAGTTTACATTTTTTTGTATAGAATGTAATAATAAGTTCACTTCAGCACAAAGGGAGGGGGGGGGGGGGGGGTTGTACAGCTTTTATAGTTAGATATTATCATTGAATCAGATTTTAAAGCTTGTTATGAAAAGACAGGAAAAATCAAGTACATGTAATGTAATAAGAACCACAGATATTGGTAACTTGTTGGCAGTTCATATCAGTAAATGTGAGGGGGTGGGGGGGGGAGACCTTCCCTAGTTAGGTACATGTGGTATTAGCATATTAATTGGTAAAATATATAATATATACACCAAGGAATGTTAACTATATATTTCAAAGTGTCAGTACAATGTTTTGCTAAGGTTGGGCACCCAGGTGGAAAAGGGGATAGGGGTGAAAGTTGCATAATGTCCCATACTATCTACCACAGTTTTGTTTGGGTACCTGGTGAAATTACTGGGGACCCCTGCTACACAATATAAAAGGCTCAAGATCAACTTGATGTTTCTCTGAACTCACAAGTAATTCCAGGTGATGTAACATCATGACATGACTCCCCAGAACAGAAAAATGTCTCTATTTCCTCGAGACCCCCGTTAACTTTAAGATATGATTATGAGTGAAAAATCTTGTAAAGATAGTAACTTGAAGATATGAGTCCATTGGTATTCTGGATAGTGCACATTGTGTATCTGCATTTTTTGACACGTAATATATACACTTACATTTCTGTTTTTGACCACTTGTGAATACAGCTTCAGCTACAAGATGCTCTCGATAAACAAGAACAGTTGAAGAACAAAATGGGAGCGGAGTTACAAATGCTGCAGAAAAATTTAGATGAAAATAGAGAAATTGAAAAGGTGAGAGTGATCATTTCCTATGGGTTAGAATTAGGAATGACAATGAAATGGTTATAATAATAATAATTTATTTATAAAGCGTCAGTATCCACAAAAAATGTGATCAAAGACACTGAAAGCAAATAATACAATACAAATATCAGTTAAAAGCAGTTTTAAAAAGTAAAGTTTTAAGATTAGATTTAAAAGCAGATAAGTTAGGTGACTGACGGATGTTTAGTGGGAGATTATTCCAGAGAGTGGGAGCAGCAACACTAAAAGCATGATCACCATACGTCTTAGTACGTGATCGAATGGGGCAGAGTTTGAACTGATCAGCTGACCTTAAATTACGGAATATGGAATTATATTGTTCATGGTCCCATGAATCAATAGGATAGTAATACAGCTACTTTGAAACAATAAGTTGGAAACGAATGTTGTTTAAAAGTAATTAGGGCTCACTGACTTGTGGAGACTGAGTATTATAGTGGACAGTTTACCAGTAGTCATTTTAGAATGTTAGCTGGAAAGTAGGCCCTCTAGTTTGTTTGATGGTTGACCTGGCAAGTTAAGTGTTTTCTCCACACAGTCTGTGCACTCATTAGTTCAAATATTATATTTTGGCCACTCCTAATGTGCAACCATTACAGTCAGCATGAAATTGTTTGCATATGACATGATGATGTTTTTGGTAATTTGAATAGTGATTACATTTCCGTATAGGCCAATAAGATCAAGTATGAGGCCAGGTATGCATCCAGGTATAAATTTGAAACAATCAACATGGTATAGGCATCATGTGACTTATTCAACCAATCAGATTCGACACATGGTATCCTTGGAAAATACTGAATTTGAAGTGCTGCGTTCACAGGCTACATGAATCAAGACTTGCCAGGTTAACCATCAAGCCTGTTAGTGTTACAAGCTAGGGTCATTTCAAAAACTGTATCAGCTGAGTATTTATCACACCTAAATAACCCCTGTCTGACTTATCCCGTTAAAGTAGATGTAAGTCTTCTCTTGTTTTATATTTCAAGATCTTAAAGAAACAGATCATTGATGCTCAGAATCATCACGATGCAGAAATGAAACAGGTGGAGAAAGACTTGAAAGATAAAACTGAAAATGTGAAGAAATTACAACATCAGCTTACTAACCATACAGATCAACTTAAAAAGTAAGTATCATAGGTGGGTGGAGGGGGCAGGGAGGGGGGAGGGGCTGAAGCTCCTACACATTTGTGATACACACTGCTACTATCATTGGCAGCCACTTTTGCCATATCACAGAGTTTACATCACAGATTCGCTACTTTTTTTGTATATGCATATATTTAACATAAAATATCCATGGTGTTAATAATAGTTAGTATCTTGATAAAATAGACTGGCTTAATTCTGAAATATATTCTAATAAATTATGATTATGTACAATTGTAACAAAAGCTAGTGCAGCGTATACATGTGTACAAAGTTAGTAGTTGGTATGTCAACCAGCTTAGCATATCTTCCAAAAATTGTTCTAGTCATATAGAAATTTCGCTGAACAGAAAAGATAACTGATATTTGTATGAAGTAATCTGCCCTTAAATACAATGTTTAATGTTAGTATTTGAATGCCTTGGCTTTACAAAATCCCCATATAGCCCCCACTGAATGCATCAGTGCTTGACAGTTGAACCAGAAGTTGTGGATGTCGACTTTATTACAGTAGCGCTGTGTAGGAGCTTGGGGTGGGCTGTTACAATTGATTGCATGTCTGTACATTGTTGTCACATTAATATCACTGGGGGTGGTGCTTATATCTGGCCATGTGTCTACATCCATTTCATATCATTAAGGTGGGGGGGGGGACTATTGCACTGGGTTGGATGTCCATGTGACCACGTGTCCACTTCCATATCACTGACAGGTTGATTTCTTTCAAACCTGGCACAAAGGGGATAACCTATATGAGGCCATATGCATGCCATTTTGCATCCCAATATGCAAATTTGACCAAATGGGGCAGGCATACTTGTAGTAAAAAACCAGTGTGAATGTATACTTCAGAACAATGTATTACTGTGAAACTTCATTCAAGTGGCTACTCCTACATGTATGTGACCTTTCTGTGGGGCCATTGTATTTTACCTTGACCTTCAGGGATATTGAATTAATGCAACGTTTGTAATTGCTTTCAGTTTTTCAGTTGTTTTCTGAGGCCCTCTTTACATATGAACTGGATAAATTGAATTTGTTGCAGTTACTCACAGTGTACTGCCATTGCAAACAAAATCTCTGAAATTAATGATATGTTGTTGTCACTTTGTTTCTTTAGGTTTTCTAAAGACCTGACTGACAAACAGGATAACTTGAATACGTTGCAAGGTATTCTCCAAAGTGAAAGGTATAGTTTCATTATTACATACCAATGATTTTTTATATTAGTGCATTCATACATACAACTGGTCGTCACTATGAAGTGCAATACCAAAAAACATTATTTCATACCTGGTTTAACTTTATCAAGTTGTTAATCCTGGTCTTGGTAGCGAGTTGACCGGTGTTTGGCATAGTGGGTAAGGAAAGATAACCAAAGTCATAGAGTACACTCAAAACACTACATTCTTTATTGCTACATGTGGTACACTAACAGTTACAAGCCAAGGAGAATGAGTGACCCAACCCCTAATTAATATTCATGTACTTGCCCATGAATAGTAATACAATGGAATAGACAGAGCACATATCATACCTGGATGCAAGTAAGCATAAGCTTGTGCCATGGATATAAAATCACATGAAAACACTGTTACAATACTCAGGAAATTTTTGGAAATATTATTTTGTGAGAGACTGCTCGTAAGATTAGATAAGTTTTATTAAGTGTTAATTGTCATATTATAGGGATGCTTGGAAGAGAGAGAAATTGTTGTTAAATGATAACAAGTATACTGTAGAAGAAGCTTATAACAAAGCTTTGAAGAGAGCGCAAGAAGCAGAGGTAATGTATTATTCTACCATTCTCGCAAACCAAAGCTGATTTCTTCCACGACACTGCAAAATAACAAGCTCTTGACGGTCTTAGACTTAGGCTGTGGTTTAGGACGATGTCTTCAAGTTCTACACAAAGTTTGTACATTCTTATCTTCAAATGGAACAAAAGTTCAAATTGAATACTGTGTACGTGCTTGTAAATTGCTAGAATCAAAGTGTGTACTACTTTATTCAAAGTGATGTATTACTTCAGTCCTTAAAAAACAAGCAATAACATGTTTCAAGCTATAGCTCCAACATCAGTGGAAAGACTTTTTCAGGATTAGAATTGGAGGAACCAACAGAACCAAACAACATAAAGTAAATAGAACACAGTACACACACCAACAACACATGCTCTCGCAAGTGTGAAAGTTAGACTAGGTGGAGAATGATACAGTGTTTGTTGATTCCAAATGGCTCCAGTGTCCAGAAAAATATTTTCTCCTCTCAATCAAAGATGGCCATAAGTACCATGTATTCTGCAAGGTTGTCGGTGGCCAAGTGGTTAAACCACTTGCCTCTTACCACTGCGGTCGGGGTTCGAACCCCATTCAGGGTTCGATTAAATTTACCACGCTGTAAGTAAGAAGAGTGTTGTTCAGTTTGACTCTAACGGACAACGCATGTTTTCCCCGGGTACTCCGGTTTCCTCCTGCATTAACACTGAACCCATGAGGGATGGCCCTCACTGGACTTCTTGGGTGACAAGTATTCAAAGGTGCCTGTAAATGGGCTTTATGCCCGTTGGTTTACCTGAATAAATAAATAAATAAAAATGCCTGAACATATTGGCGAGACTGTTATAATCCTTACAGTCAAACATAGTCAGACTTATCATATTTAGATTTTATTCCCCAATATTTTTCTTCGTTCAGCCAAGGAAAATGCAAGTGACCCAAGGGGCGTCTGTCATTACTTGTCTAGCGACTTGTATTTCCCTGCTGAATGAAGAAAAATATTAGAGAATAACATAATTATACCAGTGCCAGTGATATGAAAGAAAAATCAAGGAAAGTTATGGCAGTATTGAATGTTTTGATTCAAATTTCGAACACAGTAGAACCAGTGACGTAGTGACTGTTGTGACATCGACGCATGTTGTTGCGATGTAGAACGACCAGAGTATAAATTCCATATTTTTTGTTCAACTTGGCTTGAGCATTGTCTAATCAAACATACATGTACATGTAGTCAGACTTATCATATTACATTTTACTTGTCATACTTTAGGTGAACATTTTAGAACTGAGACTGAATGCTGCATGTAGTCCATATCAACTAAAACGACAAGAGTCAGATTATTATCACAGACACTTTACTACTATGTCAGAAAGGTAAGGTTGTCGTGAATTACATTTATTGATTCATATTTTGTGTTATACGTTGTTGTTAACATTGTTGTCTTTTCTGATGAACTCATTATATAGTCATACGTCATACATAATCAACCAATCAGCATGCAGCCCGCCGATAAGGCATACGATCAAATCAAAATTTCTTGTGTGATGTAAGTTTCAGTTACAAGTTGGAGTGTGCGTGCATTCTTATGTGATGTAAGTTTCAGTTACAAGTTGGAGTGCGCGTGCATATATAAAGAACAGAGTTCCCAGTGTACAAGTACTACGTGCTTGTATTGTCATTTCTATTACTGCTGTTTTCCGAACCCCTTTTCTATTGTGAGTCATCCACAAAGTGTCTATCTATCCCTTAAATGTGAAGGTCAGGATTGTCAATTATCTCAATTTGCCCGCTTGGAATCTACAAGATGCTGGCTTGAGCCTTACCGCTGTCATTTCTTTGTGAAAGCTAAAGTCCTCAGAACTACATAGTATTGAAACCACCATTATGCTCCAGTCTACCCTATTGTATAATTGGGCACCTGATAGGATAGCAGTTGCAAAGTGAACGCTTTAATCCTATATACTTAGAAATGCAATCGTTTTTTTGTACAGCAATAACACATGGTTTATTTAAACAACATTGTGACCAAAATTAAATGGTCAAATTGCTTGAGTTCACATATCATTATCAGTAAAATAATCATGTTCAGAAACAAAAACAAAAAGTTGATCAATAAAAAAAAACAAGTTCTAAAAGTTGCAAAAGTCAATTAAATACTTAGTGCAATGATTTAAATTAAAATGCCGTTACGGAGAACAATAAAAGCAGGTACACAAAAACGTTTTTAAAAAAGAAAAAAAAAAGTGAATTCATGCTGTCCTCTACTGTATAACTAATAGCCATATTGTTTGGTTGATGTGATTTGTTACAGACCACCAAGTGTTTCTGGTATGAGTCAAGATGAAGTGAAACAGCAATGTAAATCTCTGTCTGTCCTGTGGAAGCAATTCTGTGAGGATGTGGACAACAAAGTGTTAGAAATCAAGGTAAGAGACCTATCATGTATATTCAAGTTATTTTGGTTTGTAATTAATTTTTGTATCAGATATTAATCCTCATCACATGAGTGAGTTAACCATGAACCAATGAAATTCTGTATTTGTATATTGTATATTCATATAATATTTATGACAGTGATGTGTTGAAGACTCTCTCTCTCTCTCTCTCTCTCTCTCTCTCTATCTATCTCTCTCTCTCTCTCTCTCCTCTCTCTCTCTCTCTCTCTCTCTCTCTCTCTCTCTCTCTCTCTCTCTCTCTCTCTCTCTCTCTCTCTCTCTCTCTCTCTCTCTCTCTCTCAAAATCTCTCTCTCTCTCTCTCAAAATCTCAATTCCTACTAGTAGTACTCTCCCTTAAAGATGTGAACAAATTTATCTGCAATTGTTTAATGTAGCAGACATTTTGATATATTTTATAATTTCATAATTTTGGTGTCCACTTCCTTTTGTGTAGTTATACTTCCAAGATCAGATTGAATTGATAAAGAATGGACACGTACTGTCTTCACTGAAAGAAATCAAACTTCCATCAATGCCACAACCCCCACCTGCCTTATTCCAGAACCCAATGGTAAGTTATTGTATGTACAGTAAGACATTGGAATACAGTAGCTCTCGTTTGTTTGTTTGTTTTTGTTTGCATTTGTTTTTTGATCGATTGTTTGTTTGTTTGTTTGGTTGGTTGGTTGGTTGGTTGGTTGGTTGAACAATCGTAGGTGAAAACTAACTGAGTTCCCCAGTAATGTTTACACTGGTTCCTCCTAATACCCATTTTGGTAATGTTACTGGGGGCTTTACAAATAACAAGATAATAAAGAAGTGTTCTAACACAACTACCTGTGTAGGCCAAATTGAATTTAAAGAATTAATTGACTGTTTCCTTGTGTTTTCCTCTTTAGTTGAAAAATCTTCGTGGCATGTCAGTTGGTCTACCAGGCAGTGTGTTAGGTGGTTCATTTGGGAGAACAACACCAACTCTTCTTGCATCCCCATCTCCTCCCCCAACAACATCATCAACACCCCCACCACTGCAAGCTGGAAAGCCAGCTAAAGTCAATGAAACAAAACCAGTCAAAATGCCAGTCACAACAGTAGTAACTGCAGCAACTGAATCAAATGGAAAAGTTGCTGCAGCTAAGATTGCAGCAACTAAAGTGGCTCCAGCTGCCCCTGCAACTGGAACGGCTAATGTGCCTACAAAGCCTACAGCAGCAGGAACAGTTCCAACTGCAGTTTCTGGTGCTGTTCCTAAGAATCCGGTGCAGCCAGGAGTGATGCTTCCAGGACAGCAGATGCCACCACCACCATCACAACAACAGCAGCAGCAGCAAAAACAGCAACAGATGCTTCAACAACAACAACAACAGCAGCAGCAGCAGTTACTTCACCAACAGCAACAACAAAAAATACTTTCACAGCAGCCACAACAACAAATGCATCCACAACAGCAACAACAACAACAACAACAACAACAACAACAACAAATGCATCCACAACAACAACAACAACAACAAATACATCCACAACAACAAATGCATCCACAACAACAACAATTGCAACAACAACAACAACAACAGATGCACCTACAACAACAACAACAGATGCACTCACAACAACAACAACAACAACAACAGCAACAACAAATGCATTCACAACAACACATGCATCCACAGCAACACCCACAAGCAGGATCATTGTCACAGCAACATCCAAAGAATAGTTTTGAAAAAATCATGGTCAAGTTGATGACAATGTACCCCATGTACAACAAGTGAGTGAAAAATATATAGCGTTACCATAGTGATGTGAATGGTAAACAAATAATCTCTGACTTACACATATTTGCAATCTTTTGTATTCATATGACAGTGTGTCAAAAACATGTCTCGTGAGTGAAACACCAAACCAACATCATTTTAGCTGTAAGTTTAGTCTTTACAATTTCTATAATACATAGGTGCAACATCCATTTTCAGAATTAACTGTATTTAAACCTATCCTTTTACTCTTCTCCTAGTAACATTGACTTAATGTTTTGTATTTTTACAGGATCCATTTGACAAATTTCATCAAAGAAGTAAGAAGTGCAAATTTTAACTCCTTATCAGGTTTATCATTGGATGAGATCATCAACCGTGTTACTTTACTCATCAAAGAAAAGCAACGTCTTGCTCCAAGACTACCTGTAACTGTGGCTGGAAGACCATTACAAGTACCCGTAAGCACTGACTCTCCCATCCCTGTTACTCCTTTCTTTACTGTCCTTCCGGTAACTAACCTTATTTTGTTTTCTGCATTTGTGTGATCTGTGGTGTTTCCATGGGAACCATTGTAAAAGGAAATAATGCTGTTCTTCATCTGCTGTGCTTTTTCTGCAAACTTGGTAAAATCTTTCATTTTCTTGCTTTGTGTAATTAGCTTGCTTTATATATCTTCGTGTAAGTGAAATGCAGGGTCAGTTTACATTCTAATAAAAGACTACTTTGTTGTGGGTTAAAGTGGCCATATTGATGAGGATTGTATATTTATTTTGGCTTTTTTAATTTATACAACAATTTATCATGGCTTCCTACTTGAAAAATCAACATCAAACAACATAGACCAAGTCTGTGTTTGTAACTTAGGCCTAAAAAAATAAATGTTTGGTTCCGGTTATCCGACCCCACCTAGCTTTTCACTTCCGACCCTAAACTTTTTAAAAACTTTTTTGAGAGAAAAATAATAAAATTGCAAAAATTGGGAAGTCTCTTGAGAAATAGTGGATGCGGAAACTGACATCAACTTAAAAAGACAATATAAAACTGTTTTTCCAATCTGTAATGACTGTACATCTGATAGGAAGAAATAAACAACACAAAGACCATTTGGAAAACAATGGAAAACATGAACTAGACACTCACACCTGAACAAAAATGCAATGCAATACAATAAAATAAAAAATCTACCTACCCACCTATTCTAAAATTGTACGTAATCGCAATCACACAATTGATAAAAAAAATTGTGTGGTTGCGATTACGTACAATTAATACATTGCAAAAAGCTAAAAAAAAAAAAAAGTAAAATGTTTGTTATTGTATGTATAATAAACATTTTATACACTTATCAATCTTTTACAGTTATTGAATAATAAAAGGAAAGGTAACAAATTTTAACAACATGCTAGCAATCATGATATGCTAATAAGCAAAGTTAATGAATCATGGTGTGTTATCAATTATTGTATGTTTATGAGTATAAAACTGAATGAATCAAACAAAGTATGTCTTATCAATGCAATGACTAAAGTTTAAAAATCAAAGATAGTCTTACTAGCCATTGTATGCAAATGAGTAAAATTAACAAATCAGAATGTTTTGTCAATGATTTTATTCATATGAATACAGTTTGTGAATCAAATAGATGAATAGATAAGATAGATGGATCGATAGATAGATAGACAGATAAGATAGATAGATAGATAAGATAGATAGATAGACAAACAGATAGATGGATCGATAGATGAATAGATAAGATAGCTAGATCGATGAATAGATAGATAGATAGATAGATACATTGTAGATAGATAGATAGATAAGATAGATAAGATAGATAGATAGACAGATAGATAGATGGATTAGATAGATATAGATAAATAGATAAATAAATAAAAAAAGATTGATGGGTAGCTGAGATATTATTATAATGGGTATATAGGTAGGTAAATCAATCAATTGATCAATCAATTGATAGATGAATAGAGACAGACAGAAAGACCGACAGAATGAAAGAGATCGATGTATTGGATCCATATGTATATATGTAATGTACACTACATTTATAAAACATTATGATACCATCATAGCCAGGTCCACAACTGATGAAACATTTATTTGATCACAGCCAATTCTATTTTACTGACATAATTGTTGTAGGACGTCATATTCCACATTCCTAAATCAGATTGTATGTTAATATCCACTCATTATTTCATGGTTGTGTTTCTCCTCACAGCCACCATTACAGAAACATCCAGTAACAGGATACGGTATACCGATACCAGTTGTCAAACCAACCCCTATAGTCAGTTCAGTAGTTCAGGGTGCACAGCCAGCTCGACCACCAACATTAACACCTGTACCCATGGCAACCGTGCCCTCTGTTGTCAAAACTCCTCTTGGTCAACCCCCATCGGTTTATTTACCTGAACCAACTTTGAGTCATGTTGGTATCAACCTGGATGATGATGAAGACCCATGTGTTATCTGTCATGAAGAGCTAAGAAGTGGAGTGGGTGTTTGTATCTTAGAATGTCGACATCGCTTTCATAATGAGGTAAGTGTGATGTCGTGCAATACAATTCTTTAGTCTGAAGAGTGGGGTGGGTGTTTGTATCTTAGAATGTTGACACCGCTTTCATAATGAGGTAAGTGTGATGTCATGCAATACAAATTCTTCAGTCTGATTCTTCAGTCTGAAGAGTGGGGTGGGTGTTTGTATATTTGAATGTCGACATCGCTTTCATAATGTGGTAATTGTGATGTCGTGCAATACAATTCTTTAGTCTGAAGAGTGGGGTGGGTGTTTGTATCTTAGAATGTCGACATCGCTTTCATAATGAGGTAAGTGTGATGTCGTGCAATACAATTCTTTAGTCTGAAGAGTGGGGTGGGTGTTTGTATATTTGAATGTCGACATCGCTTTCATAATGTGGTAATTGTATTGTCGTGCAATACAAATTCTTCAGTCTGAAGAGTGGGGTGGGTGTTTGTATATTTGAATGTCGACATGTTGCCTTCATAGCATGGTAAGTGTCTTTGTCTTTGCACAAAACAAACTCATCTGTTTTGCAGTCAGAATCAGGATAAATACATTGAAGTAACCAATACGGGTAAATAGTCAACGGAAGAGAAGGGATGAAACTCTTAGTCACACTGCATGGATGCCTTGAAGACATTGTTGTTATGTTGCAAGTTATTTGTCGTCTTTTCAAGCAACTCTGTTTTGTGGCATACAGTCGTTTTTCACATCAAACCAATGCAAATCATCTTTTTTCCTTTGTTGGATATTTGTATCCTTCAGTCCTTGGCACTGTGCCAAGTCACTTGTCAGCTATGATAATTTGATAATCCATTTGATGATAAATTTATCATCATTTCAAGAATGATAATAATAATTTTAATAAATTCATAAGACTGATGAGAACAAACAAGCCTGAACTTCTAACATCATTATGTAAATTTGTATACAATGCATTTAAACAAAGAGAGATGCTTACAAGTGAAATAATGTAATACTAGTATTTATTCCAACCATTGATATGTGACTTTGACTTTGAGTTTGTTGTAAATCTCTTGCGTTGTATATGGGCCGAAGGCCTTGTAAAGCAATAAACGTACTATTATATTTATATTATATAATAATAACGTACACACTTATGGAGGTAAGACGTCAATGAATAGTGCAAACACTTGTGTTAATTCTCCGAGTACGCCACACTTTGCACTCGTGCATCATAGGGTTCTGTCAGTATTTTATATTGTAACTTCTATTTTTTTAACCTGCAGTGTATTCGCAAGTGGATGAAAGAGCAAAGTACATGCCCAACTTGTCGTGTCCATATCCTGCTGCCTGAAGACTTCCCAAGTCTGCGACATTAATTAGGAAGACCCTGATGAAAGGATAAAACAACACTGATAAAATATGGTTGTTAATCTTGCAAGTGTGTTGGAGATGAATAGATAACCCATATTTTTATCACCATTTTATCTTTTGTTAATTAGGAGAACCATGACATCACATAATGTTTTGAGTTTTTGATAAATTTTTTTTTTCATGTAACTGACAAGTACTATGATTATTATCAATATTTTGCTTAAGTGTAGATCTATATGTCAAACACTATGCTATACTCAAGGTTCATTTAGTCAACTCAGATGTGTGCATCATTGCTTTGTCCAGGAAAAGTCGAATTAGGAAGACTAATGAAAGGCTAAGAAAAACGCTGATAAAATATGTTTGTGAATCATGCAAGTGTGTTGGAGATTGATAGATTCTTCATTTTTGTTATCGTTTTAAATTTTTGATAACCATAATAACCATAATATCAATATATTTTGAATATTTTACTTTTTTCTTGTAACTGATAAAAAGTACTTTGACTGTTATCAATATTTTGTTAAGCTGTATAGCTATGTGTCAAACACTACACTGTACTTACAGTTCATGTAGTTAACTCAGTATGTACAACAGTAATGTCTGAAACTTTTGTTGTTATGTTGTTCTCAAAAAGTCTAACCATTCATTAGCTTTAACGCCCAGGTTCTCATATTAGTATTATTTTATGAGTGAAGCCATAGGGATAAGATTACATGCCCAGTTTTCAATCCTGTAAACCAAACTGGGCCTTTCAATGGGCCTTTAAATCAAAGAAAAAATAAGAATTTATTTGATAAATTCTTATTAAAGGTATCTGTAGTGATCTTCAAAGATACCACCCAACAATTTCCTTTACAAAGAAGATGTTTGACTTCTAAAAAAACAGATTAAATTAACAAGATTAAGTACAACCATATATATAGACCCTCCACCAACAGGATACACAACTTGGGTATTTCCTTTGAAATTATGTTCTTTTGCATATGATAATCCCTTTACTGGTAAATGGTAATATTTTACATCCGGTCATCAAGAAAATCTCACAATACCACATAAAGTCACGCGATAACCCGAGTGTGACTTTCATACTTCTTGCAAAACACGGGATAAAGTTATGCGATTATGATAATGCGATGTCATAACCCATGAATCATGGTGTCTCTCATTGACGGATACGATTCATTTGATGGCGATTATGAAATGGTGGAGGGTCTATGGTACAACCAATCTTGAAAATTACCAGCAACAAAGATTTCATATGTTGCAGTTTAAAGTGATTTAAGTGTTTGTTATTTTAAAACAAATTGGTTGCCAAGGTGCTGCCTTCCTTATCTAAGTTGAGACTGTTTAACACTCAATCAGGATATATCTTTAATAATGATTCAGTATACGCAAAAAATAACCAAATATCTCATATATATCCAAGATATATTCAGTGTCTTTGACAAAAATTTTGTGTGTAAAAATACCAACTTTTAAGTTTTCAAGCTAATATAAGAGTAACTTACTAACTAACTTAATTTTAAGGTATTAAGTCTTTCTCTACAATGGTATAAGATAGTGGATGTTTTTTGCAAGTGGTGCTCCTGGGACGTGAAATATATTGATTACATTCTCAGACATACATACATACATACATACATACATACATACATACATACATACATAATTACACACAGATACACACATGTATATACATACATACATACATACATACATACATACATACATACATGCATGCATACATACATACATACATACATACATACATACATACGTAGAAAACCTATTGTAAAGTTTTATCCTTTTGTTTATAGACTTGCAGAGGTTTGGTGGAGGGGAGTGTATATTATAATAAACATCTTTCTTAGAAATTTATTAAATCAATTGGAACACATTAACACAAATTTCTTTGTTGAATGACATGAAAATGTATGATACAGGTAAATGCTTACATCAATGACATCATCACTTTGTTCTCTTTAGCTTAAACTACATATTACAGTTCATATACCTTTATGGTTTGGATTGATTTGAAATACTATTTTACTCAGAAGGTAACTGAAACACTAGTATAAAGTTTAGTTATAATTTTGGTATATCTGAGGAACACTGGACCCTGAAAACAATGTTTTAGGTTTACCCCAACCTGTTTTGGATGCCAAACAAAGAAGGAAGGCAACATATCTTAGAATGTTACAAGTCCAAAGCCTACCAGTACAATGTTACAATGATTCAACGCATGGCCCATCCTGTGTTGGGTTGTCATTGACCAAGCTGTTAGCTCATGTGCCTCTTATCACTGCAGTCAGGTTTTGAACCCATCCAGAGATGGCTAGGCTGGGCACTGCAAAAGTATTTTGAATTTCTGAATTAGATTTGGATTTGGATTAGGAAAGTACATATTATCATTATTTTGGAAACATTGGATTGAAAAAGTACGGAGTCATGTAGTCTGTGAGAAATGAGGTATCATGTCATGTTGTCGGCTATCACTCTCTTTCCTGATAAGTCTAAACAAGAGCACATATCTCACAGTCTAAAGGGTCTTGTTGATTGGTTGATACCTGTTTTGCCCAGTTTCCTTCAAGTGTTCCATCTGTTTTTAGTAGTTTGGTTCACAAATAGTTTCTATGAAATTCGCTTTTCAAACTATTCTATCACACAAATATAAGAAAGAACTGAATTGTTGTCTAGTGTTGCGCCTACCTGAAAATCTGTATATCAGTTCAATAGGTAGTAATAAAAACGAAGTGAATATGCAAACATTAGTGTTACTTGCATAAACTTACTGGTGCATTGACATTAAACAAATTTTTACAGAGAAGTGTAAAACCTGCAATGTATTTTGACCAGAAGCAATGCTAAACAGTGTGCTCTGATATCAATGTGAAATGTTGCAAGAGTTTTACCAATATTTGTTCAGATGTATTATTTTGAACTTCTCAGACCAATATAGTATACAGATAGGGGTTTCATACTCTAATATCCAGGGACAAAACATTCAAATGATGTAGATCTCTGCTATGCAATCTCATCACCCAACTCTATGATTTGTGTGAGATTGAGAAGAACTGTATTAATGTTTTTCATTACATATGTACCCATGATTACTTGCTTCAATGAGTGCATATAGTGCTGGTTTTGCACTGCATCGCAGTACTAAACACATTTTTGCATACCTGTATGCAAATGTGTGCATGAGCGTTCCGTGTACACGAAATCACACGAATACACTTATATTTTTATGATATTTACTGTTAGGACAAACATATATAATAATAACATCCTCCAATGCATGAGTCTCAGTTTCGGTATTTGTACTCGTGCTCGCAAAATTTTGCTGTTACACTTTCATGAGATTGGCATGGCTGCAAAGAGCACTGAAACACTTGCCCAAATACCTGAAGTGATGCTCGCACTCATTGGGTATTGTTTAACAGTATATACTTCCAATGTTTATTTTTGTAAAAAGATCCAGTTTGGCTAAACTAGATGTGAAGTGTCTAGGGATTGACAAATATGTTGACCAATCATAGAACAGAATATTTGTAGGAGATGACGCTTATTTCTGATTATCTGTAGCCAGAAAACTAAATGTATGTACTGGAAATGACCCATTGACTTCATAAAATACATCACTAAGGTCTCACAGGCACGCAATACTGCTGTAACAGCACTGTTACAGTGCTGCTGAGCATCGATGTTATGAAATAGTAACCACAGCCATGTAACTGGTCTGTTCTACAAGGCTGGTACAACAATCCTACAACAATGCTTCAGTGCTGTAACAGCCCAGTTATGTACGTAACAGCGTTATATACATTTGGTTGTACAGTGAAGAAATAAGGATTTCTATTTTTTATTACAGTAGTTTCCACTTGTTTGTGAAACCATCATCAACTCAATTTTCTTTAGAAGTGCATTTTGCCTTGCCCAATAGTTTTGACTCTCGCTTTGTAAGTTGTTGCTTAATAAAGTTGGATATAAATGTATAAATACCCTCGTGATAGTTTCTAAGTTATTCAGTTCATGCTAGATCGTGGACATGTTATGATAGGTGTGGTGATCATTGATGTGAAATACTAGCCTCTCCCCTCCCTAGTCTCCACCCTGTTCCCACATATACTATTCAAAAATATGCACTTGTATACAAAGAGAATAAAAACAGTAATTTAGACGAAAATGTACAGCACATACTCCCACACTTTTCCCCAAAATAGATAAAAATAAATAAGAGATCAGTTTTTTAAATAAGTTAGGAACGAATTTGAGGTACATAACCTCTGTCGCCAACACACACTCATCCCTAATAAAAATTCCTCAATAAAATAATTCGCATTCTTGAGGAGTTAGGTTTTAAAAGTGCACAAACCCTCCACACAACCATACACGTACTGTTCTATATGAATGGAATACACCTTTCGTTTGGAGAATGCATACATAAACCCCACCCACGCACGCACGCAGACACCATTCGAAAGATAACACCCCTTTGTTGAGGTATAGTAAGTTGGGCAAAGTACAGTGCACACCTCATTCAATGTATAAATAAACGAAGTGATATTCAGATCTTTTCTTTTGGTAAGTTTGACAAAAATTCAGACTTCTTGAAGTTTGTACTCATTTTGGCCTCGCATAGTTCCTGAAATCAAAAGATATTAAGTTCAATGCATTAGCTTCTACACCCGCCATTGCCTGAGATATGTACAGTGTCCGCTTGATTGAACCCAAACTATGTTACCATTGTTTCGCAAGGTTTTGGTAGACCTTTATAGTGTAGTCAGAGGTGAACCCAGGAATGTCACTGCAAGGCCATTATTGAAGTGGATAATTTATACATTGTAAATAAACACTCCCCATCATGATCTAGCCTTGGTGAAGTGACTTTTGTAGCAAACACGTATCAAAGTCTAAACAACACCGGATAGCATACATTTATGACGATATTTCTTTTGTTCCATGGTGAGTAGTTGGATACATTGTAACAATACCACCACCATCGGATGACATCACACCGATAGTGTATTATTAATTGCTACATAGTATCCTTTTTATGACGTCAAAACCCACCGTTGTCGTCACTCTAAAGATACACTACTCCAACGTTGAGTATCAACAATTTCACTTAGAGTAATCATTCTGTGTTTTGACTCCGACAACCAAACGAAGAGGTCCGAAGTTTCCATCATATACGAGGTCAAATTGTTTGTTTTTGTTTTTCACGATATAATACATTTTGCCAACAAAGAATGATAAGGCATTAAATATGGACTGTTGTATCAATTTTGATAAGGATGGTTTACAATTGAGCGTTCCAACACGTTCAGATACTTTTTATTAGTTTCTATTATTTTCTTTGTTTTAATCAGACTCCAGGCTCATATAAGCTTTAAAAAGGAGGACGTAAGAATATATATTCACAAAATAAAGTTACAAGTGGTTCAGAGTAATAGATAAGATTCTATTAAAGGTGTATCCCTCCATTGCCTGCATTTAATAGAATTACTGTAGACGTGCAGGTACGAGTCAATGCAATTAGGCCTAATAAACAATAAATTGTGTGGTTCAGATTACAATGTGATCAAACATTTAGAGGAAAGGGCATATTTTTTTTTTAAAAGCTGGATAAAAATTCTACACTATCATCAGACAATCGGAAAATTGTGTGAGGAGGGCGAGAACATGATGTATACACATACAGGGAATGTTAAATTATCGTAGATAGTCGGTGTACCATACATTTGAAATAAAACTGATATTAACAAAAATAAAAATTGTCGCAGGTCATGGAAAAGCAACATGGGAATTATCAGTGGTATCATAGTGTCGGTTACCCAGACTCTGACCGCTGGGGGACTCTTCTCGTTTGGGATGGTCTCTTAAGCAGAGCGAGAGGCTGGCGGGTAACTGAGACTAGTGTTATCAAAGAACTTTTCCTGTATCGATAACAGTACTGTATTAGGGGCGAGATCAATATTCAATTTACGATTTTTAAAAAATTAAATTATTTTACTGGGGGGGGGGGGAGGTGAGCCGTTTTATTTCTTATCCTACACTGACAATTTCACTTTTAATGAATGTGTTTGTACCCCTGAATACAAATATTAATATTTCTATTTAAGAAATGTCAAATTGAGAAATAGAAGAATTTTCGCAATAGTAAATGCATGGAAGTATTAAAGTGTCAACAAAAGAATGATTTTTTAAAACTACATACCGACTTTGTATTAATAGCACTACATACTTCTACATACCGACTTTATATTAATAGCACTACAAACTACTACATAGCGACTTTATATTAATAGCACTACATACTACTACATAGCGACTTTGTATTAATAGCACTACATACTACTACATACCGACTTTGTATTAATAGCACTACATATTACTACATACTGATTTGAAATTGATTGCGCTGTCCGAAACATGTTCAGTTTAGTTAGAGAGGGTAGGGGGGTCTGAGGCCTAACTAAAAGAATTTAGTTTTTTTTATCCTACAAATGCCGCAGTTCCCATCTTATTGTACTACTATCTGGCGAGATCAATAGTTCAATGTAACATTGAACTATTGATCTCGCCAGACAGTACTACAATAAGATGGGAACTGCGGCGTTAACCGTAGTGCAATGATGTATTAAATGGACAAAATTTCGAAAGGAAATTTGTCCGAAAGTAGTTGTTGAATTCGTTCTCAAAGCGTTTATTTGGACATAAAATTGAAAATTCACCTTTCATTTTCAGCTTTGTCCTAGTATAACATCGTGCATCACCATGTATAAACACCCACCCCCACCCCCACCCAAATGTATGGATCCGTGTGAATATAAATTCGGCCTTGACTTTAAATAAATACTTGTCTTGGTATGTTTTCTTTCGATTCATTTCAAATCTTACAGTTACACGTGGCAACATACACTCGTAACAATGATTGTACGCAGATGCAGTGACAATCTGTTGCACTATGACGCATGCTCATTCACTACATGTATGACATCAGTTTCTATTTCTGTCCCAAATTCTGACGTCACCATAGCGGGGTTGTGATGAAAACATCTCATGTGACACTGTCTCATGACCATTCGAGTATGTATATATAAGGAGGCGATACCATAGTGGCAACAACCACTTTGATAGCTACTGTCGTGCGATCTACAATACTGGTTCTGCTTACTTTTCTTATCAAACATTGAAAATGAGTTACAACGCACACTTACGAAGGGATGAACGACACCATAGGCAGGTAGGTATCCCGTGTACACTGGTAACAGCCACAAATTACTAAATTTCATTCATTTGCAATAATTGTCATGACGTGGGCGTGTATAATATATGGCGGTAAATAGGATTTTTTGGGACAGTAGAAACTTCCCAAATAATATTCTCAAACACCCAAAATAATTTCATTATTTTCTCGAATCTCCAGATTTAGATTCCCTACTTTGTACGTGAAAACATTTATTTCATTCATTTGCAATAATTGTCATGACGTGGGCGTGTATAATATGGCGGTAAATGGGATTTTTTGGGACAGTAGAAACTCCCCAAATAATATTCTCAAACACCCAAAATAATTTCATTATTTTCTCGAATCACCAGATTTAGATTCCCTACTTTGTACGTGAAAACAAAACTCCAGGGTTAGGGCGGGAAGGGAGTGTGGGAGGGTGGGACATTTTCAGCAGCGAGTAATGCAATACGTTTTGGTGTCACGTGCATTTTTAGGAAGTGGAACAAAGGTCCTATACAAACATATCGACAAGTTATGAACATTGTCCTAGGTATGTTCAGTGTACATAATTGCCGACGAGATGTCATATTGTCACAGTCACATGATACAGATTTACTGGTGCATTACGCCCCCGAAACCTGGGATGGTTGTTTGTTTACCGGACTGTCTGTCACGTAGTGAGAAGAGATGTTAACGCAATCTTCCTCTAAATCCTGTGGTAATCCGTGGCATTATATGATAATATCTGATGATCGGAATTCGTGCTAAGTTATCAAAGAGAATTGTGCAATCTCAGAACTTTTTTTTGTTATAGTATATATAGTTTGTTAAACTTGATCGTGGAATAGTAATAAACACTACCTACCATCATGAAATTTCACGTAAGCCATGTACCAACCGACAACCAGGGTTTGCAACTACAGTAGTTCATACAGTAACTATTTACTTGACTAATTTTGCATGGTATAATTATTATTCTGGTACTGCAGGAATGGGTATTTAACCAAATTGACGCGAGCTGTTATTTCAACATTTTAACATGAACACACAATGATCACGCGATTGTTGATTTATGCAGGTCATACCATGTGTTGCTTGGATTAGGACCCTGATAAAATTATAATCTGTGAACACCCGCTTCTTTACACGATTCTATGTTTTTGCTCATGTCTGTAAATCGTTGAATCATATATATAGTAAAACGACTTATTACATGCTTATTACAGTATATATATATATATATACATATATATATATATATATATATATATATATATATATATATATATATATATATATATATATTATAAATAATATTAAAATCGAAAAAGGAGGTGTTGTATTAATAGTATCTAATTGCTTTAAAAACGAGTTTTATATTTTTTCCACAATTTTCTCAGATTGGATAGCGATATTATAGTAAAACAGAATTTAATGAGCAAACTCCAATTTAGATGCATGAGCGAGCTAATTCCCGTTGCTTTAGAATATACATATATTCAAATGATTCTATATTGTAATACTAAACCTACTAGATGTTAGAAGTGTTTAGTGTTTGATAATTTGAAAGACTAGAATATACTGTACAATCTGATGATGTAGTGCAATCTGATGATGCAGTGCAATCTGATGATGTAGTGAAATCTGATGATGCAGTACAATCTGATGATGCAGTGCAATATGACGATGCAGCACAATCCGATGGTGCAATACCATACCATACAATACAATACATTTGCACAGTCATACATGATCGTAGTTATTGTGTGGGCTATATTGCAGCTGTTTTCAAAATATGTGATGAAATAACAAAAATGGGAAATACAAAGTAGTAATAGCCATGTATCGAAACAGGATGTGAGATTAGACAACGTGCTTTGCGTTATTAGGAAATAGAATCCACACATCAGTGAATTACTGGGTCTAATTCTAAAGTATTGTCATTCAATACTGTCGGTCTATAATAATACGATGAATAGCTTATAACCCGGAGATGGGTATTCAACCACTGGTTTGGTAGGGGTGTGTCACCCTGATGCTAAATCTCAGTCATCATTTTAGTCAACCTCACCATAGATAAAGTTGTAATTTTGCAATGGACTTTTAGACCAAGATTTGAACACCCTCGTCTCAGCAGAAAAAAAAATATGCACTAGCTTGCGAGAATAGATGACTATTGATAAAACAGTAGAGCCAGCTACCAGGAATTCTTTTTGTGGTCAGCTTAATTCAGTGGCAGGAATACTCAGAGATTTGTGTAATATTTCAAGGTAGTTTAGTGTTTAAGTATTACCTTGAAGCCAGATTACAGTTGGGAAAGAATAACAATACATTTTGCACGACACTTTAATATATTGATAAAGTAACAGAAGTCGAGGTCCATGCATGTTTGTTAAGTGATTAAACATTAATATTTAAGTGATTAAAATCGTTATTTATTTTATTCAGTGACAGCTGACGTCAGCATGTTATCAAAGGAAACGTTATTCAAATGAAATAAATAGGAACTGTTGAGATTTAAGAGACATATGCATACATAATTAACATATGGTGTGATATGCATAATGTTGGGAGTTCGGAATGTGAATGGTCTGATGGACGTAGGGGGGAGGGGGAGGTATACAGTAGTACAGTTGGTGAGGGAAGTAAAATAAAAAGTCCTTTTACATTTATAATGTGGCACAAGTTGAGTTTATAAGCTTTTTACTCGAGTGAAAATACTTGAGTGAAAATCTTCGATTAAACCACTCTAGTATAATATTAGTCTGTAAGGTACGCCGTGACGTGACAAATGGACACGCATTCTTGAGCTATCTGAACATCTTGATTGGAGATTATGTACAATTGACATCTCACTTGATGCAACAGTTTGAAAATTATGTTTGTGTTTTCGTTTTACCTTAGGCTGAGAACAGAGCTGAACATAAGGAAGCTCAACTTCATGCCAGAGCTGTAAACCAGGCACTTCATGGGAACTTTGTTAAGGCAGCTAGGTTGGAGGTATTATTATTTAATCTTACTACTGATTGCTCAGACACTCAATTTATAAATTAAATCTAATTATAGACTTAATTATTGTTCAACATATGTAACAACCTACCAGTCAAACTGTCAGCAATGCATTTGATCAAACATATACAGACGCACACACACGCACGCACAGACAGACAGACAGACAGACAGACAGACAGACAGACAGACAGACAGACAGACAGACAGACAGACAGACAGACATACATACATACATACATACATACATACATACATACA
Source organism: Glandiceps talaboti (assembly GCF_964340395.1). Lineage (NCBI taxonomy): Eukaryota > Metazoa > Hemichordata > Enteropneusta > Spengelidae > Glandiceps > Glandiceps talaboti. The sequence continues at coordinate 12,601,209 of NC_135565.1, forward strand.
TACATACATTTACATACACACAATTTGACAACTCAGTACACAGGCTAACAAACTCGACAGACAGACAGACAGACAGACAGACAGACAGACAGGGTTCTTTTAACAGCTATATGTCATTGCAAATACTAGATATTAATATCATTTGGTCACAATTTTGCAAATATATAGATAATTCATTATAAAAATACAGTGCCTCAAATATAAATCCTTGTATATATAAACCACAGTTATGGTTTTGATTTTATAAGATTACCTGGTGTATTTCTAAAATTTGGATTCTATAATCAATACTATCTTGCGTTTATCCATCATCATTAACCACTATCCACATTACGACAACGCAAACTAACGTACATGTACATATATACGCTCCCTTTGATGTGCCAGGAGAAAAAGATTCTTGCGACTTACAGTGTAATATTTTGGATCTTTCTTTTAGTCTCGTTCCAATGCTGCAGGTAATCGAGCGGATGCCCACCATGCCCAGGCTACTGCAGCTCACGTTGCTAGAGTACATCATCCTCCCCATCCCCACGTACAGGCGGTCCATGTTCATCATCCGCCACCTCATCACCACCACCCGCCGCCACATCATCACCACCCACCTGGTCATGTGACAGTTGTACACGTAAGTATGACATGTGCATAGATAGCACATACATTCTAACACATACCCTCTTTCTTCCGCTCTCTGTCTGTCTGTCTGTCTGTCTGTCTGTCTCTCTCTCTCTCTCTCTCTCTCTCTCTCACACACAAACACATGATATTGTTCAATTCAATAATCTTCAAGTTATAATGTATACTCTAGACAAAATCATACACATTTGACAGAAATCAGAAATCATTACTTGTCGAACGTTGTTGATTCCTTTCTACTTCTCTACTTTACTTGAGCCACTGTCATAAGATCCTTTGTAATTCTAAATATGTCGTTATTGTAAATATACTAATATACAAGAAATTTGTTCTTACAGCATCACCCACCACCCCCACAGCCTGGCTACCCACATAACCCAGGTAAGAAAGTAACAAATCTTATCACGTCTTACCTTTTTACAAATATAGTACAACACTACATATATATTGTTTATGACATAGATACATGGATTGAATACAGACGAACAAGACAGACAGACAGACAGACAGACAGACAGACAGACAGACAGACAGACAGACAGACAGACAGACAGACAGAAAGAAAGAAAGAAAGAAAGAAAGAAAGAAAGAAAGAAAGAAAGAAAGAAAGAAAGAAAGAAAGAAAGAAATATCTTAATATAATAAAGATGCATTTTATCGTGTAAGAGATTATTATAATGTGTTTATATTTACTTTTACTTCAGGATACCCGTACCCTCACCATTAAGGAGCTGATAAAATATATATAAGAACTTTGTCTATTCCACCAAGAATTATACTCGCGCGAGATCTCACGTGATTATGTCGACAATGGAGACCCACTTCAGTCTTGTATGTCATACATATGTGACGTATTGGGTGGAAAGAGTCGATAGTTAATGCGTATGATTGATTCACTTGGAGCTATTGTATCAGTCGTTTGAGTTGCTGAATTTTAACAGTACCATGAGTCATTTAACTACTTATGTTTTTTGAACGAAGATGAGACAATCAACATAATAATATCATTTACAGATGTGTCACTATATATACACAGCTATATACAGGATGTATTTATATTGCGGGAAAGTAACAATTTGTGAACTACATTTGTAAGTCTTTGATGTTAAACTCATATTTAACCTTCGGATTCATATATATACAAGAGACTGAAACTATTTCTGGGGACCAGGGAGAAATCGTTACCTTTGAAAGTGAAATTCTTGTATATAATGGATTAAGGTATTTGGCGTTGCATCAAAAATTGATAGCTGGTATTTGCCTCATAGGTATGATTCAACCTCTTCTTTGAGGCAGTTTCAGGGTTGCCATTTTTGGTACAAATTGTCAACTAAATTTAAATTCAAATTTAAGTGCTAAATCATTAAGTCATAATATAGTCATGGTTTACATTTATACTTTGTTGGTTTGTTGTTGTATTTTGATTAGAAATTTCGTTAATGTTTTTTTGGTATATACCACAAATAGTTGTTAGCTTCTTTTGTTTGAAATTTGGTATTCAAAGTACATTCTTTTACGTACATTTCCAGAAAAGAATTAGTGATTAGAAATAGTTATTCTCTTCTCAATAGTAATTATTCCCTTTTTAATTAAGGCAAGGATTTAACTTCTCAACCATTTTATGAAACTATTTTATACTTTTATTCTTAAACCTATTTATACTCAGAAATATAGAGGCTTGTGGAATGAGGATTAAATATCTTGAATTAAGATCAACTCGTTTATTTACTTGTAATGTATACTGTTTTGTCATCTGTGTTACCAACGCTATTCATTCTGTGTATTCATGATGTACTGTGTTTTGCCTTGGTATGCTATGGTTATCTCTAGTATGTTGTGATATGTTTTAGACTCGGTATGCGGTGGTGATCTGTTATGTTGTGGTATGTGTTGACTTGGAATGCAGTGGTGATCTGATATGTTATGTTGTGCTATGTTCATTGCTTATCTGGTATGTTGTGATATGTTTTAGACTCGGAATGCAGTTGTGATCTGTTGTGTTTTGTGGTATGTGCAATGTTTATCTGCTATGTTGTGATATGTTTTGCATTGATATGCAATTGAGATGTTATTTTATGTACTATGTGTTGATTCGGAATGCAGTGTATAAAAATTTGCTGTAAATAAGTGCTGTGCATGTTACCAATTATGGTTCATGTAACGCCCATGCTTTAAAATACGTTGTTTTACGTGGCGCCATTATTGAAGTAATAGTACAAGGAGTTACGTCATAAGGCACTGGCTAAGTAATACGAAATTCGATTCTCTCTGGAATTCTCATGATTTACTAAATTTTACCATTGAAATTAGAATCGAGGAAAATACAAAATAAATTTATTACCAGGTCAAATGATCACGTTTTAGGAAGGTGAGCATCTCTCCTTGTTCTGGCTTTGGAGTGAGGCCAAACTCAGGGTTTTGATAAATAAAGTCTATGTTCCAGTTATACAAATATACACCGTCTCTATGCTGTTTATCCTTTTACTATAAAAAAAAATATATACAGGCTGATCTAAAGTCTTGATATGGTGGAGAATCCGCTATCTTCATTCTGTATCCTACCAGTCCCTGGGGTCTTCTGTTCGACGCCATGACACTTACATAGTGGAATCGGGAAAGAAATTCTACACATTACCTGACAGTGGTCTTACGGTCTGGTTTCATTCAGATTGTGTTTATGGTTTTGTGTTGGATGCTTAATGTAAGGAAAGCTATCGTGGGTGATGCAAAACAAGGATTTGTGATGGTTGCCGTCTGATGCCTGAATTTTAGAATCCGTTATTGTGATCTGGGGTAGAGAATACAAGCAATCAGTAACAATAATGGAATACTCAGATATCAAAGTGTGAGGGCGCTATCGTACATTGTACTATGGCTCCACGTGCAGGTGTTCTGCAACGTATTATTCTCTAAAGATATTATACCGTTTCCACGGAATTTCACATTCAAAGCCCCAAATATTTGGCTGTGAAATAGCTGTTTCATTACACGTAATGCCTAAAACAGTCACTCGGTGTAAACACTGGCTCTTGAAATGTTAAATTTGGACATTTATTACGAACCAGCGTGGAACTACTAAATATATTAATGCCTAATGAACTACCAAGTAATGTTTTTATTGACCCATATGAGTATACAATAAAGAAATGTGGTCAGGTATGCTAAATGAACTGAAAGATTAAGACAATTATATATACTCTGAAATTTACAGATGCTACAAAATGATCCATGGCATGGCTTAGCAATTTGCTTATGGTACATGCTTATGATATTTTGGCACTGTACAAAACTTTGAGTAACAAATATACATGTATTTGATTCACACAAACGTGGTCCAAGACAGTCTCGTACGTGATGATGATGATGATGATGATGATGGCAAATGTATGGTACATTATTTGACTCAAAGAAAACTTGGTGCTGTTGACCTGTTGACCAACCACAAACACACACACATTGCTGATGGAAATTGGTAAACTTCAACATGTTTTTACTGTTTGGTAGCATTTTAATAGCCTGAATTCCATTACCACTTCACCACTATGGTTATTCTTAATTGTAGCATATTTAACTGTTTCTCGATGTGTGCATTAATACAACATCAGATATTCAATTTGTTCATCTCCTGTACCATTTATGCAACAACATATTTTTTTTTTTAAATCAGTGGACTTTCTACGACGTTGACCACTAGGTCGCTGTTTGGTTTTACGAAAAAAAATTGTGTGACCCTTAAGTACGGCAATGGCTATTGTTGTCTACAATCGTAAATCTACAGTTCCAATTTACAAAGATTTATAATAAGGTTTACTTGTCCATTTCAAAGCGTGACATTAAATTTATGAATACAGGTCATGTATATAGTGGAATTATAAGTTTTATTTATGTTACACTTTCATGTCCATGTGTACTACCCTAATATACGACAGCTGTGTTGGGTATCTTTTGACGAGGACGTAAGCTGATTTAAGATACAAAACCGCGATGCCATCACCAATCACAACACAACATGCAAATCGACTGCTTTCTGTTGTTTTCAATAGCTAACTAGTAGGCATTAGGAATTTTAATACAATAGAGTACTTATACGTTCAGATGGACTTAGTACAAGTATGGAGTTGGCTATAAGTGACTGTGTGATTTGAAGGTTTGTTGCTAGAACTCTCCAGCAGCGACACGCTGGCCAAATTACTACATTGTGACATCTAAGGTAATGCCACAGAAATAAGTATAAGGTAGGTTGTAGAGTTTGAAAATATAACGTGTATGTGTTAGATGTCAGACTGCTTCTAACACCTCTGGGGGTTTTTATATTGCGTCATTTTTCTTGTTATTGACTGGCTTTTTGTATTGTGTACCTGGACGAATTGCATTAATGTTACATTATATTACATTGCATTACATTACATAACATCATATAACATAGCATTACATTACATTGCATTACATTATTTTTACATTGCATTACATTACACATTACTTTACATTACATTACATTACATCACATTACATTACATTACATTAATATATAGATAAATACCTGAAGTCAGTGAGAGTGAAATTTATATGTATACAAGATCAGGCCGGAGAGCAACAACATAGAAGACCAGAAGAATTGATGAATAGTTGTACAAAGAAACAGTCAATTACAAAAGAATTGTTGCAAACTGAAACATTATATACAATAACGGCCACCATTTTACCTGTTATTTCCATGGATCTGCATCATAGCTATCATGGTGTGTATTTATTTGCTTGAAATACAAACAAGACTGTCAGTGTTTGGCTTAAAGGACAGAGTTGCCCTATTTTAAAAGTTTACATGTATTTTTTTTATTTTGAATGCAAATTTGTATATGCTGTTTGCAAAAGACTGTACAGTAGTCTAATTGTCTCTAGATCCATTAATTTTAAAAACACTATGCAAAAATAATATTGGAAAGTATTCATGTAAATTTGTTAACAGGGTAGGAGTATGGCTTTAAAAAATAATTGTTCAGCCAAAAAACATTAGTGAAACTGGAGAACTAAAAATCATGTCAAAATTTGACAGCCTTTTAACAAAAATGGGTGCAAAACATGTATATACACTAGTTCCTGTATAAAAAACAACTAACATTAATTACCCTGTGTTCAGCTTCAATATACACTCAAGTAATGTTAAAGTCTGTGCAAATGAGAAAAATCTGGAGATTTCAAATGTAAACATGTTCATGCAATTACATTAGAGACAATGTATATATGTATGTATGTATGTATGTATGTATGTATGTACATGTATGTATGTATGTATGTATGTATGTATGTAGGTATATGTATGTATGTGTGTGTGTACACATTTGTATGTGTGTGGCTATATATATGTTATAAATATAAATGTGTGTGTGTGGGGGGGGGGGGCTTGAAAATTTCTGACCATGTGGAGGGGGGATCTGAATTTTTTGGGGGGTTATAAAGGGGGGGGGGACTTAAAAAAATCTAATTTTGTCATGATTCCTCCGACCCCCTCCGAGGAGTACCCAGTACAGTGTACATATCTCAGTGAGATAAATGACAAATTACGAAGCTCAGATATCATTTCAAGTTTAGCATTTGAATGAAAGGTGGTGTAGTGTTCCGATCCAAAATATTATAATTTGTGTTGAAGATTATTTCTGTATTATATTTTGTCTGAAGGTCAATCAACTTTGAAACGTCATGGGGGCCCGGGGGTCAAGTTTACAAGTCATTGAGAATGACATAGACCCCGCTATGATTGGGTTTTAAGGAACTGGCAGTTTATGTTGTCATTTTCTTGATATCACTACTCTGATCACGCAACAACACTTGTGAACCTAAATCAAACAGACTTAGATATGTTATGTCTGCTCGTTGGACATGGGGCATGCCTACTCATGTTGTATCTCCTCGTTGGACATGGGACATCCCTACTCTTCAAGATGACGTGATGAAATAATACATTCAACAATAAAGGATGGGTCGGGTATGGTTGGGGGGGGGGACCTGTTCAAGCATGTCTGAGTTATGGCATTGGACATGGAAAATTCGCAAACAAAATGGCTACCAGGCAGCCATATTGGATCATATCACGACAACAATGAATATGCACATGTATGTCACAGAACACTATCCTAATACCAACTTTGAATGAGATCTGTTCAAGCATGTCTGAGTTATGGCTTTCAACATGGAAAATTCGCAAACAAAATGGCTGCAGGCAGCCATATTGGATCATATCATGACGAAAATTGATATGCACATGTATGTCATATAATTCTGTGCTAATACCAACTTTGAATGAGATATGTTCAAGCATATCTGAGTTATGGCTTTGGACATGGAAAATTCGCAAACAAAATGGCTGTTAGGCGGCCATATTGGATCGTATCATGAAACAAATTGACGTGCATATGTATGCCATTGTATGTTGCCACTGTACCAAGAAAAAAATCGGTCCAGGCATCTCCAAGAAACGGCTCTGTACGGACGGACGGACACACGGACGCACGGATGCACGGACAGACGTAACCCAATTCATAAGTGCCCGTTCCGGACTTCGTCCGGCGGGGACTAAAAATGGTGAATCAGATGTGAATTAAGGTGTTACGATTTCCCATTCATGTCGAGGTTGCTCACAGCAACACATGTATAAATGTTGAAATTTGAATAGAAAATGGCCAAGTCATTTTGAAACAAATATGCAGTGTCGTAGAGTAATTATATCATGTACCCGGGATCATGTATTATCAGCGCACACCTAGCATCCATTGTAGAACCATGGATGTATTAAGAGGAGACTCTAAAACATCCATACTAGAAGTTTGTGAATCGTGCCACAAATGTACACTACATGCAGTATCAGGTATACGTGTTTGCATTGCACTGATTATATCCTGAGACACTGGCCGGCAGAGTTATGATCCCTCCACGGAACTGCCTCGTTCAAAAACGACAATCAATATGTTCACCAGTCTCAACGGTAGGACTTGATTTTATGGCCGACGCGATTTCATCTGGGGCCCACTCTTACTATGTGTCTTGAATGACAGTACGTAATCATGGGTCAAAGTGTGCAAACACGTTCGAGCGTAGTGAAGGTGGCCCGGGACCATGGGTTTGAGAAAAAAGAGTTAAAACTAATATATAAAAAATTAGTGACATAAAAATGTCAAGCTAGCTCATAGTGGTACTGCATAATCATGACATGATATATGGGAAGCCGTTCAGGCCAAAATTATTTTTTTATTTTTGCTATAGTATTTTATATTTTTCGTACTTACAAACTAATGTTAACAGTTTATGTACTTTTATTCCATGTTCACATTATTTCAATTGAAATAAGTTTTCATTTATTTGAGAATATTGTTTTATTTTTCGTCAAACCAGAATTATTTTAAGGATTATATATAATTGAAAGTCAAAATATATTTTTGTTAAAGTTATTTTATTTCATTTTTTAAATCTAAAAAAAAAATTTCAACTTTTTTTTTTTTCTTCCCAACTTTTTTTTTTTTTGGGCCGAGTCTGCTGACCAGCGCCTGTCACGAGTACGTCGTGCTCGTGACAGGCATGTCCTTCGACATCCATTACGACGTGTTTCGGCGTCAAATACACCTTCTCATTATCTTCGAAATTGGTCGCTCAAACATTATATCAGATCTCAAAACTGTTAATTTACGTGTGATAGTATCTGTTTTTTCCAACAACCGCGACTTCAGCCGCGTACACACGTGTACACCGTCACGTTAAGGTTATCGACCGCATGTATGATGTATTACATGATGTTACGTAGGACACGATCCATGTGCAAAGGGTATAGGTAGTTAATCTAAAACAACTAAAGTTCGTTGCATCAATAACAATTACATTCATTATTGTGAAACTGACCAGAATTGAAATAAGATGGTACACTATACTGTGAGCGTGAGCAAAACAGCTTTAGGAACAAAAACGTGAGGAAAAGCGAACGCGTATTTCCAATGGGTCAGTCAGGTACTACTTCTTGTACGAGCGCACATATTGACGTCGACCTGCTGTATTACATATCAACCTAAACCAGCTATTATCGCCTTGTTATCATTGTTGTTGTTGTTGTTGTTGTTGTTGTTGTTGTTGTTGTTGTTGTTGTAAAGATTCAGTTTACTTCATCGTACATTGTAGTATACATTCTCTCGGTGTTCTGAGTACACATGCAAAGTTGAGAACAACACGTCTACGTATGTAATACAGCAGGTCGACGTCAACATGTGCGCTCGTACTAGAACTTAGAAGTACCTGACCTGACCCATTGGAAATACCTTTACCCGTTGCACATGGATCGTACGCGGCTGAAGTCGCGGTTGTTGGAAAAAACAGATACTATCACACGTCAATTAACAGTTTTGAGATCTGATATAATGTTTGAGCGATCAATTTCGAAGGTAATAAGAACGTGATGTCAAAGGTCACGCCTCGTACTCGTGACAGGCGCCTGGTACGAGCACGACGTGCTCTGCACCGGCGCCTGTCAGCAGACTCGGCCAAAAAAAAAAGTTGGGAAAGAAAAAAATAAAGTTGAAAATTTAAAAAAAAAATAATTTAAAAAATAAAATAAAAAACTTTAACAAAAAATATATTTTGACTTTCAATTATATATAATCCTTAAAAAAATTCTGGTTTGACGAAAAGTAAAACAATATTCTCAAATAAATGAAAACTTATTTCAATTAAAATAATGTGAACATGGAATAAAAGTACATAAACTGTTAAAATTAGTTTGTAAGTACGAAAAATATAAAATACTACAGATAAAATAAAAAAATATTTTTGGCCTGAACGGCTTCCCATAATGATATACTAATACTTTTATGTCATTTTTAGTGAGCATTGTAGGTTTTCAATTTCATCATTATTTTGCGATGAACGTGACATTTTAAGTCAAGATAATTTGACCTTTGTTTGGACATTGTTTCTCAAAACCATGGTACCGGGCCACCGCTATACCTTTCCGCATTAGACAAACGGCAATGTAGTGTGGTGGAGAAATGTGCACGTGGAAGGCAGTCAGGGCTTGCCAAGAAGCCTTGAACAACGCAGTAACACTGCTAGAGAGAATGGTATTGGTACAGATACCCAATACCGGCACATGGATGAACATGAACAGTACTGAATATGCAAAATTAACATGACGCTTGCATATTGCCTAACTTTATGAGTCTTAATTTAATTTTCGTCTTTTGTTATTGCTTACTTTGTAGTATTGTTGGAGTGAGTGACAATCCTCTGACATTGTACCAGTACCGCGGAATCCGTGACAAATTGCGTCCAACCCTTCTACATTCCCACGGACTACAAAGATTGCACAGGTGCAGGACATACTGTCAAACCAGTGAAGTTTAATAAGATTGGCATTTGAATTCTCACAATTATATTACAACGACGGCAACAAGTGTGATTAGAATTTCAAAAATGTTCCATCGCCGGCGCTGTATGTATAATATACTGTACTTGATTTTTTTAGTATTTATTATTTCATTTATTTACCTGTACATCCAGATTGAGAATGATGTAAACTCAGGAGTTAGCCTCCAGAGAGAGTCGCATCTGCTGAATGGATATACTGACTTTCCTCTCTCTCATCACTCCTACCAGTATGTCAGGGTACACCAAGACAATAAACATAATACTCGGAGACCATTAGACAATGGGCAGTTCAAGAATGCTGATGAACTTCCTTCAAAACGAAAACTTAATGATTCCAACAGTCCACATCAAGAATTTGGGATTGCGGACAATTTCAAAACGATAAATGAGGTGCCTAGTTATATAAAATTAAAATATGATCAATTTGAAATCAAGGAGCCGAAATTCATCAACAACATTCAACGGAACATTTTTTACAACGACACAAAAAACCTCGAAATGCTTGAGCCAAGAACAGTCGAACAACTGCTTGGGGAAATATACGTCGTGAAAAACGGGTCATTTAGACTTCCATTTGACTGTGGCTATAAAAGCAATGTCAGTTTTATGACAGAAAGAAGAGGCGGGAAGCATATCAAGTATGTTCCAGTACTAAGCCCCCTCATCGTGCCAATGGCATTTCTGTTCCAACATTTTATCGATGGTACCCTCCCTAAAATCATCCAAGCTTACGAAGTGTTGAGAATCCCATCAGTTAAGATTCTTTTAGAGAAACCATACCATCACAAGATCATCAACCAATTATTGAAACGTCTTAACATACCTGATGATAAAATAGAGTGGTACAGGAAAGACACGACTTATATGGCCAATTACATGATTTCCACGTGTAACACACCACCTATTCATCCAGTTTTGTGGCATGAAATTCGAAAAATCCTTATAAATTCAAATGATCTGAACCCCCCTGTCAAGCGAGAAAGGATCGTTCTCCTCACCAGAATAAAATCACACACAACAGGTCGCAGGCACATTATGAATAGACAAGAAGTAGTGAGCGCCCTCAATAGTCGATACAAAGATGTTGTTGTCCTTGAAGAGGGGATAAATGACCTTGAAGAGGGGGCCTCATTTTATCGAAATGTGAAAACTATAATTGCTGTTCATGGGGGTGCTCTTTATAATATGCTTTTTGCACCAGATGGTTTAAATGTTATAGAATACATTCCTATTGATGACAATCTGACTGTAACCCATAAACTAGCCCATAATATATTTTGGATCCAATCCGAATTGGTTGGGTTTTCCTATTGGCGAATGCATGCTAGGGTGGAAAATAGGCAAAATGATATTTTTGTTGATGTCGCTGAGCTGCTTAAAATATTGGATCACATTGACCAAGACAAATAACTAAAGCAAAATGCTGTAACAGAGTTGACAGGGCACGAAATAGCGAAATTTGGGTTTAGGTTGGTTGTACATATTTTGTGAGGAAAGAGAAATAGGGTGACAACAAGACCTCTGTGACGATACTGTGTATGACACTTTGAATTTCCCCTATGTGCATATATTACCCTTTATATATCCCTGTTGAGTGTTAATGGTTACAATGATAATACTTTTTCTTTTATTAAATAAGATAAGGGAACAATTTTGTTTAGGAGATAGAAATGTTAAATTATCCTCTTTTCGGGCACACTTGCATAGCTCAATGAGCATCAACTAACACCAACTATTCATGAAAAATACGATAAACCAAATCGGATTTACAAATTTAAAAAAAAATATGACAACTCGTGTAGAACAAATACGGTAGGCGAGAAATACGGTAAAACAAATTGAGCTACTAAATTAGTTTATGACAAGATTTAGGCCTCGATAAACAATTAAATAGAGAAAAAAGGCTTAGCGTCAATGATCTAGGTGCAACATCCTCGAATGCCATGCCAGAGCACATTTTCCCACCGACGCAACGAAAAATGAGTACGGGTACATTTGTAGAGGGGCGTCTGTTAAGCACTGTCGTAAAGTGGCTACTTGTTTACGAAGATGAGTTGCAAAAACTATAGCGGTTCCTCTTAGTTTTACAAATGTTACTGTACTGGTTGTCGCTGCCCCAACAGGTTCTACAAGTTGACTTTATAATACACAAATGATATTTCTCACATCAACAGACAGCGCACAGAGAAGCACCTCCAATGATTTAAAATGTCTCATTCATCCAGTTCAGACAATTCTTTATTGATGTTGTGGAAATATTTCTTGTTAGCCGCAACAACATCTGGCTTCACATTATCATCGATAGCAAGGGAGAATCGGCTTCCTTCTGGTTTTCGACCGAAAGACTCTGCAAGAGTACGGGTCAAACTTGGACGGTTTCCACAACACAACCCAACAATCTGTATTCCCATCTCTTTACACTGCTTACCAAACTCAGCTATATTCTCATGGGAGCACGACTTCACCTCCAGGTTCACTGGGAACAAACGCTTTCCTGGAAAAATATAAAGGAAAGGTACATAGAAATACGTTAATAGTAAGTTCTGTAAAGACATATTAGTGAAAGATAAAAGTCCTTATTAAATAAAGAAAAAGGGCCTAGCGTCAATGGTCTAAGTGCAACATTCTCGCATGAGCATGCCAAAGCATATTTTCCCGACGACGCGAAAACTTAATACGGATACATCTGTACAGGGGCGTCTGGGAAGCACTGCCGTAAAGTGGCTACTGGTTTACGACGATGGGTTGCAAAAAACTATAGAACACCATACCAGTTAGCAATCATCCATTTAGTAATACGATGTAATTTAAGCGAATGGAAAAGAGTCAAGTTGTACATTATGAATTAAATTAAATGCGAATAAATTAGTACTAGAAATTGTTTTAAAGGCATGTATGTATGTATGTATGTATGTATGTATGTATGTATGTATGTATGTATGTATGTATGTATGTATGTGTTTCATTTTGCTGTCTGTTCGCATATGTTTTTAATAATGTCACTTGTTATTAAAGGTAATAATATGTATTACCATTTTCAGGATCAGTCAGCACCAAAAATGTCGGCTCTTCCTTAGATGTTCTATAGGGGACAGGAACTGCAGCAAGGGGCCCCTAAAAAGAAACAAACAAATAGTTGTAATTCTCTGTCTTGAGTTATGTATACCAAGTCAGAAAGAGAAAGTGATTCACTTTTTTCAGTTTTTAAGGATCTTTTTCAGGCCTGACATATCAGGGATGGCTGTACTTCAATAGTCTTACACTGTTCTATATGCAAAATAGCATAGAAGAGACGATGGAAGTCACATTAGTGTCCACGAAGCATAAACTAAAGGATAGCTAAACATGGCTTACATACATGAATTTATATTGCTATCTTCATGGGTTGTCGGTGGCCGAGTGGTTAAACCACTTGCCTTTTACCACTGCGGTCGGGTTTGGAACCCATTCAGGGTTTGATTAAATCTACCACGCTGTAAGAAGTGTCGTTCAGTTTGACTTTACTGTACAACGCAGTTTTTCCCAGGGTACTCCAGTTTCCTCCTGCACTAACACTGAACCAAAGGGGCCTATAAATGGGACTAGCTCCCCGTGGTTATTCGATAAATAAATAAATAAATAAATAAATAAATACCTATCATTATCGTTGTCACTGTCATGCACAATGATGACCTTAATAGCAGAAATCAGTATATTAATGTTCAAGAATAGCCTTTAGCACTAAATCCTACAAAATACAGCAGAAGAAAGTAAGCTTTGGAGGAACAAAAATCAGAATGGATGCAATTGTTGCTTGTGTATGTCTGTCTCTTGCAGAAGGTGATTTACTAAACAAGAACTGCGTAAAAGACAGCGTGCATCCTAGTCATAATTTGGCAGACAAAACAAAAACATGCACCATATAATGATGGTACACTACATGTGAACTATACTGTGCGGGCATATGCAACAATTGTATTACAATTAGTAGTTTATGGATGATGATGATGATGATGATGATGATGGTGATGATGATGATGATGATGATATTATTGGAAAAATGCGTTTACTCTACATACGTGGTAATTTTCTGTCCAGGAATTGTTGCCTTTTGCTCTAGTCAAATTAAGGTTAGGTTATATAAGTTTTATTTGTTCTGTTGTAATTTGCCATTTGTGGTCTAACTTTAATCAACATACAACAACGCTCGAGTTGCATACAATGCTTGTTTCAGGACATTTTTTAATCTGTCCAATTGGAGTATTATAAGTTCTACGTTTGTTTCTTATTCAGTTTTGTCTTTTGGTGAACTTGACCGGAAAAGTGTCAACAACTCTGTTAAGAGCTCGAGAGTGGTAGACAGTAGTAATGTTTATGTACAGTACTAGTGTGTATTTTCATGTATGTACCAGGATTCTGTCCAGTGCAGGCATAGGAGTGATATTCTCTATTGATTTTTTGTCATTACTTGTTTTTTAGGGTTTTTTTTATGAGCCTCGAGCCTGATTCAAACAATACATAAATGAATCACTCTCTGCAAGAGACAGACACAAGGGGTCCGTTCTGACTTGTTTCTTTCTTCGGCTGTGATTAGTTTTATAACTAACCTTACAAACTTGTCGTATTTCTTTCATCAAAGGCATGATGGTAGCAGGACCACGTGCACAGTTCAGTCCCACAACATCGGCTCCAGCATCCTCCAACATTTTACATGCATCAGTCAGCAATATCTCATCCGATGTAATAGCATGACCACCTTTAGTTACTACGGGATACGATGCCAAGTTGATAACAGCAGGGATACCTGTGTATAGACCCCAGGAATAGACAACCAGACTTAAACATAGTTGTTATGGCATGTCTACATATAGACAATTGTACCCCTATAATATCAAATATCTGAAGAACTCTATGATATCCCACACGCAAGAAAGGGTGTTGTTAAGCATTGCTCCTTACCGATCTTACAACAGGTAAAAATACAGCCTTACATTTTGGACACCAATAAAATATTAACACCAACATCTCTCTGCTAGTGCACCACCCAGTATATATGATTCAAAATTTTGAGTTGGGGTATCTTTGGTTAATCGAGTACATCGAAGGGAAATGACTACCAAACATTGTTTTCAAGTTTGAAATTTCAATGGCAGCATATTGTTTCTAAATCCCCATCAAAGTTCCTGGTTATAAGGATCACATCCAGTGAATGAAGCATTCTTTAAAATATCAATGTGTAGTAAATGGTAGATTCATACCTTTACCATATTCCTTGATTGCCTCTAATGCTATTTTGGCTTCACCATAGTACATGAACGTCTCTCCAACAATGAAGTCAACGTTATAATCCATGGCCAGTTCAATCATCTCCTGTGAAAAATTGCAAAGATAGTTGCAAGTTACATGCATTATCTGTCGATCTATCTGTCTGTCTGTCTGTCTGTCTGTCTGTCTGTCTGTCTGTTCGTGTCTTATCTATCTATCTATCTATCTATCTATCTATCTATCTATCTATCTATCTATCTATGTCTGTCTATCTATCTATCTATCTATCTATCTATCTATCTATCTATCTATCTATCTATCTATCTATCTATCTATCTATCTATCTATCTCTGTCTGTCTGTCTGTCTGTCTGTCTGTCTGTCTGTCTGTCTGTCTGTCTGTCTGTCTGTCTGTCTGTCTGTATGTATGTATGTATGTATGTATGTATGTATGTATGTATGTCTATCTATCTATCTATCTATCTATCTATCTATCTATCTATTTCTATCTATCGTGAAAATAATAGGAAACCCCTCTTTTTGTATTAAGTGTGTTTGCAAAGTAACTGTATTAACATACTCTGTACCGCAGAAAAAGTAAAATGATTTCCACATCATCCAGGTGATTACAATTCTTGAAAACCTTCAATTCATTAATGTGCTTTTACTTCGCTGTAAGTTCGCTCCGACATGCATATATGACTGGTAATGAAGACATTAATAATCCAATTTTAACTTTCAATGTTACCTTAAACATTCCTTTGATTGTTTCATTCCTGTCTGGGTGAGCTGGATGATAAATATTGGTGTTACAAATATTACCAGCCAACAGAGTTCCAGTTTCATCGGCTACTTCCCTACCAAGTCTTAAAGCTTGTCGGTTGATCATTTCTAGTTTATCTGCCATGTCGATCAAACCAAGCTTTTCCCGATGTGCGTAGTACTAGAAGATATTAAATTGAAAACATGCGCCCTCTTGAGCTGAGGTAAACCTATGACGTAATCGAATGAAAACCCGACAATCATGAAAGAAGTCTTTTATGAAAATATACATTATTGTGAGTATTTTACATTCGCTTCTGACTTTCACTCAACAGGTTACATTCATCATAGAGTCGTGCATTAAAAGAGTTTTTTTTAAATCTGTGATTGGTCGAGGCGCCAAATACAAATTTCACGTTACATGTACTTGTCAATTGTTCATTTAGAATTCGATATGGTAGAGCCTTATTCCTATCTGTCATTGACATTACGCTATTATCATATAATACTCTCACCGTGAAGGCCACAACCACGTCACTTCCGGCATGAACAAATTCATGATACGCTGCTTTCACCAAGTCTGGATGTTCCAATATTACAACAGGAAACCATGTGCCACCTTGTAGATAACCACGTCTCTCAAAATAAAAGAGATATCCCTCCGCCATGACGATGGTCTCACCATTCCGAATTCTTTCCATAAACCCTTTATAGAGTTGATTGTTGAATGGTAACTCATT
Organism: Glandiceps talaboti; assembly: GCF_964340395.1. Taxonomy (NCBI): domain Eukaryota; kingdom Metazoa; phylum Hemichordata; class Enteropneusta; family Spengelidae; genus Glandiceps; species Glandiceps talaboti. Next base: position 12,617,992 of record NC_135565.1, read on the forward strand.
ACAGTTCTCTTTGTCTATGTATGTATCTGTCTGTCTGTCTGTCTGTCTGTCTGTGGTCTGCCCAAGATAGACAGCCAGACAGACTGACAGATTGACTGACTGACTGACTGACTGACTGACTGACTGATCAATAAACGAAAGTGGATTTTACGTTCCCTGTCAAGTAATCTCATTTTGGTATGTATTTTTTCGTTTACAATTTTGGTATTTTTGGAATTAAGAATTATTTCATTCGAATATGAAGTTGGCGTGGGCCAAACCAATACATGTTTTTTTTTCAGTGTACAAACGATTAATTAAACATAAAATTTACCGACTGCTGTTGTTCAAATGGCAAACGAAAAGTTCTCTTCAATCCTTACCTTTCACGTTCTTTGACATGATTGCGTGTGTTGTCTGTGTGCTGTAAAAGTTTGAACACAGAATAAATTAGATCATAATGCAAGTCGCTGGTGGCGCTGCATATATTCCACTGTCGCAGGGCAAGCTTCGGAAGATACGCCATTTTGATTTCCACGATATCATAACTCATCACGATTATGGCGATCGAAGTACAAGAGTCTGGACTGAGAGTTCAATAACTGACCTTTGACCCCGACTTATAAAATCCATTAAAACATGTGGAGAGAATGAATATGTGTTATAGACACTTTTAAATTACATTTCAGGTAATTACATCAAATCAATAAAACCTGCATATTCCATGTACTGTGAGTGATATTTCAAATATGCGTGAATGAGAGTCACTATGCAAAATATGGCCTTTTCACGAAGGATTTTGGGGGCTTGGCCACTGAATCGTTATGGGGGGGGGGGGGGGCGGTTAGCTAACAATTCCCTCCAAGTGCAAGATGACAACTTTCTTAGCATTTGAGTGGCCAAGTGACCATGTGCATGTCAGTATTGGTAAACATGGATTTGTTCCCGTTACAATGACTGGTTTTCTGACTGTGTTACACTAATATTCTTACAATATCTACTTGTTATATGATTTACTGCTCTTTGGTAAAAATATGACCACGACCGTTAACTTAATTACTAAATGCAAGATTTTGGTTTGCCCTATATGAATGAATGAAATTTATTTCACCAGATAACCAAAAATAAGCTACACTTGCAAATAACATACATATGATACAAATATAAAAAATGAATACAAAAGAAATACAGACCATGGAAATAGTTCAACGGAATTAGTTTTCTCCATGGCCTGTATAGTGTTCGTACATTCAGCAACGTGATCTGGACTTATTATCTGTGCAGGTAAGTGTATCACAGTCTACCAGGGCAGACCCGCTTTACTTCAATATTTACATGTCAAAATGTGTGTAGATGCTACACACGGAGCTATCTACACGGATCATGACAGTAGAAATGGTCACCGCAAATATATCTCGATCTCAAGTATATCCAGTTCAACACTAAATCATATGAATACATACCGTTTCCCTAGATGACCGTGTTGGTGGCGTGTCTTGATCGAAGGAAATGACGTGCTGATGTTGATCAAACACGGACGAATCACGTACATTGCATGCATGAAACGATACATATCACGACTTTAGGGATACACCATTGCTGTTGGAGAAGGGGGTGCGGTGGAATTAGACTCCAAACATTTTTTTCATTGTCACCGATGGCAAATTTTCTCGTAGTTATGTGGGTCAATTGACATTGAAGAGCAAAGGGCTACATAAATTATTTGCTCTCAAATCAAAGTTTTGAGCCGAATAATTAAATCAGTATTTAGTGATTTTACTTAGATTGTCTAGACTGAAAAAGAATTCATACAATCTGCATTATGTGTATTTGTCATTTAACACATTTAGGATTAATTTACTCTTTTTACTTTTCATCAAATTTACTCAAAAGCTATTAAATCTTTTGTCCGATCGTCAGAGGTTATAGGGCAGCATACATTTAAGATCTACACCAGTTCTGCATAATGTTCTCACTTCTAGTTTGGATGAAGGTAAGCAGCCCCTAATGACCATGAGTTGTATTACTAAAACCGAATTCAGTAAACTCTGTAATCATTTCTAAAGCCAACTTCATATGAACTACTCAAGTAGCCTGTAATTAAACTACGTCAACTGACCCAGTCACGAGCTAGACTACATATGTCGACTGTCGTTGTTTATTAACAGACTCGGTACTTAGAGTATATTGACTCTGTTACACGACCGTGTGCCCTTTAGACCAAAATAAGTCACCAGATTGTACTGGTGGCTGTGATAAATGTCAACAGGTCACATGACTTTACATCGTCAAAAGTTGGACTAGTTCAACAAGAGAAATTAAATACATACATATGAGCTTTTGGTTTAAAAAGACAAATTTTATTACCGGAATAAATTTTGTTGTTATATCACGAGGTATTTCTGCTGTTGTATTATACCTATCAAATATACATGCCTTCTCATTTAGTGTTGGTACTTGTCAGTCTTGCCTACTTTCTAACTATTTTCACCCACGTAACATTGGCATTACTTTCCTCATTACCATAACCCATATTCAACACATTCAACTACTTTATAGAAAGTTCACCACATGGCAACTTTTAACAATTCAAGGAATTTTGTATTTGAATGGTGTAGCATATCTATAAGTCAAAATACAGAGATAGAATATTTTCAATAAAATCACAACACTATAACAGTTGACAGATACACTTAAAACAGATCTATAGTATGGTTTTGGGGGGGTATTGTTTTTGAACTCGGAATTTATCGTGACTCGACTATCGACTTTTTTCTTATCTGTACTGGTTTCTAGAAATATATAAAGTCCTTTAGATGCTCCCCTCTATTTCTTAAGAATTACTTATTCGTCGACCTAAGACACTTCTTTATTCATGCCGTAGTAAAACTTCTTGTTATCAGCTGCAACATCTTTCTTTAATCTTTCGTCAGTACCAAAAGTAACATGCCTAGACATATCAATGGAGAATCGACTTCCTTCTGGTTTACGGCCTAGAGACTCTGCAAGAGTACGGGTCAAACTTGGACGGTTTCCACAACATATTCCAACTAACTGTATTCCCATCTCTTTACACTGCTTACCGAACTCAGCTATGTTCTCATGGGAGCACGACTTCACCTCCAGGTTGATTGGGAACAAGGACTTTCCTTGAATTAAATAAAAGGAAAAGTACAAAGAAAGGGGAAGTTTTATTGACAGAGACTTTTACTTTTTATTACACTAAAGTCAGAATGACTAAATATTTCACTGAAGAATTAGTTGGAATATAATCTATAATGCAATTTACCGTATACCTCCCATCGACTAAATAGCTGCATAGGTGAACCTTATCTAATCATATACATAGCATGTTTCAATTATTCATAATATGTCTGTCTGTCTGTCTGTCTGTCTGCCTCTCTGTCTATCTGTATGTCCTTCCGTCCGTCCGTCTGTCTGTCTGTCTGTCTGTCTGTCTGTCTGTCTGTCTGTCTGTCTACATTTATGTACGTATGAGCGTGCGTACGTACGTATGTATGTATGTATGTATGTATGTAAATCTCTCATTCACTCTGTATTCAAATACTTGTTAATGAGTAACTTTGCATTAAATGTATTTTGCCTTACCATTTTCAGGGTCTGTTAACATGTAAAACGTCGGGGCTTTCTCGTCAGTTCTGTAAGGAACAGGAAGAGCAGCAATAGGTCCCTGGACGAAATAAAATAACATTTTTTTTCATTTCAGCTTTGTCTTCTTGATTTTACGTACACCATTATTGAATTTTTTAAAAAAGTAGTTGAGGATATCTTGTAGGATTGCCAAACGTGGGTTGTACTTCTTTTTCTTGCTTTCTTGTCTTTGTGTAAAATAAGTCTTTTAAAATATATCATTGTTAATTGGCTGACCCAACCCAGTTTTTCACTTCCAACTCTAAACATTTTTAGGAATTTCGAAAAATAAAAATGTTGAAAAAAATGTGTAAAGTCGTGAGAGAAATAGTGAGATTTGATGACATCATCGTCTTGTGATCAAAATAACATGGCAGAATACAGAGTAGAACAACGTCGTCTGCCTATCATACAGAAAGTACTAGTGCGAACACATCGATCAGACATCTCTGTTGACCTTTACGTACATTGTAGACCAAAACACATTTGAAAAAAACTCCCCTACCTATTTACCCTGATGTGAAATTTGGAGTTATCGGAACCACGTTTTTTGTTAATATTTATTATCACATTCCCGTGATGCAACATTCAACATGGCGGGTTTGCATGTTCCCTATTCGAATTCCTGTAAAGTGCATATGCTAGACTATAAGAAAGTAAGATATAGTGAAATAGAGTTTCCTGCCACACTTAAAATGAAATGAACAAAAGTATTGCCATGCACACATCAAATGCAGACGTCAAAACTTTGGCGCCCACACGTCTACTTCTAGTCGTAGTACATTTAAATGGTTTAGTTCATACTAGACGAAATGCAGCTAGACATTGCGATCTTGCTGTCTTAATTCGTAGTTTCTTATTGGCGTATGTATGGTTGTACCAAATAGATTCAGTGAACACTAACATAAGACGGGTTGTAGCTAACCTTACAAACTTGTCGTATTTCTTTCATCAATGGCATGATGGTAGCAGGACCACGTCCACAGTTCAGTCCCACAACATCGGCTCCAGCATCTTCCAACATCTTACATGCGTCAGTCAGAAATATCTCATCCGATGTAATAGCATAACCATCTTTAGTTATTATGGTATACGGTGCCAAGTTGATAACAGCAGGGATACCTGTGTATATATAATCGTGTATATATATATATATATATATATATATATATATATATATATATATATATATATATATATATATATATATATATATATATATCCAATTGTAGACGTGGACAAATATCAGAAACAATTCATTAAAGTGACTGTGGTATACATGTAAATTCATAGGTTGTTGCTATAGAAACATAAATATTAGTAGCTACTTCTTATAAGTCGTTCATTTTTGATAACAGCATACATTTATTTTTTGCCCAATTCATTTTAATATTGATTAATTCCTTGTTGATAGTGATAGAGGTAATTGATTCACTTTGCGAGGGGAATTATTTTGGATTGCTATGACATCTATTTCCATGTTAAACAAATTCAAGGTGGTACACGTTATTCATTTATTTGTTTCTTATATTGTGATTTCTTAACTAAACAACTGATTTCGAGAAAGAAACTGAAAATCACTTTTGTAGGAAAACACGATCACTTATAATGGACTTACAACTTATAATAGTCGCAAGGAAATTCATTCAATGACAACATCTCCATCAAAGTAATATGTGCCTTTATGCCATTGGCAGTAATTCTTATTCCGGAATATCAGCTATAGTAAATGGTAGATTCATACCTTTACCATATTCCTTGATTGCCTCTAATGCTATCTTGGCTTCACCATAGTAGTTGAACGTCTCTCCAACAATGAAGTCAACGTTATAATCCATGGCCAATTCGATCATCTCCTGTGAAAAATAACAAAGATAGTTGTAAACGCTACCTACATTATATGTCTGTCTGTCTGTCTGTCTGTCTGTCTGTCTGTCTGTCTGTCTGTCTGTCTGTCTGTCTGTCTGTCTATCTGTGTCTGTCTGTGTGTGTGTGTGTGTGTGTGTGTGTATGTGTGTGTGTGTGTGTGTGTGTGTAATATATGTCTAATTATTTCATACAGCCAGCAGTTATTGGCTAAGAGTGTATCATGGAATATTGATCCATAGCGATATCAATTTGAATACAGAGGCCAATACAAGGCACTATTACAGTTTTATGCCCATGGTGATTTGCTTTGAATCTGAAAATATAGGTTGAGTGTTATAACAGACTTATTGCCTGGTCTTACCATATAAGAGCACGTGCGTATGTCTTATTACCCATTGTGCTGTTATGTAGCTAATATTAGTTGCTGCATGTCAAATAACATATATTGATCAGTGTCTGTAGGTTTTCTGAGGACGGAAGTGTGCAAATTTCCATCACTGTGCACAGTGACCAAGCTGCAAGTAGTCCAGAAATGCGAGTTTACCATTTTAACCCCCTCCTTGGTGAACTTGATGTGATCATGTTATTATGTTAATGTGATCAAAAAAGGGGGAATATTGATTATGACAAACCTTGAACATTCCTTTGATTGTTTCGTTCCTTTCTGGGTGAGCTGGATGATAAATATTGGTGTTACAAATATTACCAGCCAACAGAGTTCCAGTTTCATCGGCTACTTCCCTACCAAGTCTTAAAGCTTGTCGGTTGATCATTTCTAGTTTATCTGCCATGTCAATCAAACCGAGCTTTTCCCGATGTGCGTAGTACTGGAAGATATCAAATCGGAAGAAAACAAAATCTAAATTCCATGTACTTAAACTGAGCACTATCTCCGTATTTATACGAAGAATATGTTACAAATATTTAAACAAAATTGTGGGTTATTTCATCAAAGATTGCATTTTCTGGAACTGACTGGTTTCCTTGTAATTGGGTACATAGTAACTAGTAACATATATACATGTTTAAGTCTACTATTGGTGTCCTGAGAGGGTATGCCCTGAACTCTATCAAAATACATTTACTGGTATTATTTCAACGCGAAAAAAATTTAAGTTCCCCCAGAAGACAACGACCTACCACCATGATGTAAAAACAACTGCATGTACTTACTGTTTTATAAAAGATAATAAAAAACAGGACTCAAAGATTTGTGAAATGGAAATTAACACCTTCAACTTTTTGTTGGTCAAAGGAGGACAAAATAATTCAAATCGACCACTGCACAGTTATTTAAAATTGGGTCAAGATCTACAAATGAAAAAAAATGCATGAGATAATTTTCAAATGTAAAATGTGGTATACCAACCTATTATGTAAGAGTTCTGTATTTGCGGATGCTTAAGCATATTTCAATAAGTAGTACATGTAAAGCAGACATAGGTCTCGGAAAACATGTGCCGGCACGCTTAAGGTTAGTCGTTAGTAGTAACAACTCTAACACTGCTCCAGTAAAAGAGAAATTTATTTAGATCTAATAATTTATACTAAATTCAATATCAAATACACTAATTTGAATTTTAAATTTATATTTGAAATCCGGACTAGTTGGAGATTATTGGTTGAACCCTTATATGACAATCCATAGACTGTGTGATTTGCTAACAGATTCTCAATTAATAGTGTATCACTACGATTACGTTACACTAACCGTGAAAGCTTCAACCACGTCACTTCCAGCATGGACAAATTCCTGGTATGCTGCTTTCACCAAGTCTGGATGTTCCATTATTACAACAGGAAACCACGTACCAGCTTGTAGATAACCACGTCTCTCGAAATAGAAGAGATATCCCTCCGCCATGATGATGGTCTCACCATCCCGAATTCTTTCCATAAAACCTTTATAGAGTGGAATGTTGAATAACTTAAACTTCTCTCTCTCTCTCTCTCTCTCTCTCTCTCTCTCTCTCTCTCTCTCTCTCTCTCTCTCTCTCTCTCTCTCTCTCTCTCTCTCTCTCTCTCTCTCTCTCTCTCTCTCTCTCTCTCTCTCTCTCTCTCTCTCTCTCTCCATGTCTACCTTTCTATCTAACCCACTATCTTGTATCTAACTAATACTCCAAGTCTAGACTGAATCAGTGATTCGCATACGACAGTAGTTTTAGCTTTGTCATTCCGTGGTAACTATTCCAACAAGTATGTTTGCACGAACTCTATTCTTGATGTGCACAAATCATTGAGTTGTTCGATTTATAGTTCACGATGAACAACTTAAACCATTCTAATCCGATTTTGTGGGACGTGACGTCTGAATGTTACTGAGGAAGAGCGATATCTCGAAATGTCAATGACTCGGGGCAAGTTCAACCAAAAGGACGTGCATACTACATCTTGATAGCGAGAACAATTATCACCTGGACTTCTATGATGACAACCAGTCTGTTCTTAACTGGCCTGACACGTTTGTCTCTTTCAAATCGCCAAGGTCGGTCGCCTCCCCTATTTGCTGAGAGTTGCATAATCATCTAAGTATGCTAGAATGCACATAAATACATTACAAAATTTGGACTTCCAATGTTCGAAAATTTGCACAAGTCTTCTCAATTTGTAACCGTAATTTCTGTATAAATTAATTACAAATGGTTAATTCCCTTGTTTTTTTTCTAAAAATAAAATCAATGGAGACGAAAAGGTATCAAATGAAACAAATATTGTAAGCAAAGAATTTCTTAGAAAGAGAGCAGCTTCTGAAGGGGCTGGGGATGTTTCACTGAGTACTTCATAGGCTTAAAAAAAATTGTGTGGTTCCGGTTACATTCATTCTTAGATTAGGTGGGGTAGGTCGATTATTTTTTTGATAAGTTTTTTTTCATATGTGAGTCTCTAGTTCAGGTAGTTATGTTTTTCGTTGTTTTCCATATAGTCTATGTGTTATTGGTTTCTTCTCATCAGATGTACAGCCATTACAGATTGGAAGAAGAATGTAAAATATTGTTTTTTTTATGTAAGTTTCTTGCGAGACTTCACAATTTTTGCGATGTTATCATTTCTTTCTCCATCATGTAAAAAAAAAAAGGTTTAGGGTCGGCATGCAAAACTAGATGGGGTCGGGTAATCGGAACCAAACAATTATTTTTTAAGGCCTTACCTTTCACGTTCTTTGACATGGTTGTGTAACCTTGCTGTAAAAGAGTAAACTGATTAGAATTGATTAGATTGTAAAATATGGACGCTGGTGGCGCTAAACATATTTGAGTTCGCTGCCATTCCACTGGCGTTTTTTGCGGGGCGTATTTATACAATGTATGGTGTGACTATCATGCAAAAAGAACTCAATATGGTATGATGCTCGCACTCAAACTGAACAAGACCTGGCATGAATAAACCAAGAATGCGACACAATGATTAATATGTGTTATTTAGGTCTGGGTGTCTCCAAGCAAACGCTGATAAAACCAAAGTATACTTATGATGACCCCAGGATGATAACAACACAATGTAAAGTCGTGAGTACATGTATATCGATACACTGCACAGTCGCAGTTGAAATGACCCCGTGAACTTGAAATCTGCGCAGGCGTGGAAAGACCGGTGAGGACAACGACCTACGCGAGAGTCTAGGAACATCTCATAACATGTGAGAGATGACGTACATTGAACCATGAACACATGTAAGTTCTGCCATGGTCCGTCAGGGACGGTCTGTCTGAAACTGTCTACTGATCGCGTACCATCCTACTGCAACTGCAACTTGCAGCATAAGTGACGAATAGAGAAACCGTCACTTTTTAGCGCTGTGCGCAATTTAATAAATCACATTTTCAATGGTTTTTTGATCATATTTCTTCTAACTCGTACTCAAAAACAAAATGGTCTTTTATTCATCACAATCCGGCCTCTCTAAGTGGAGCTATTGTCTTTTCAATGTCTGTGTTTGTGCTGTGAACACACACTGCTGGCAGAAAATCTTTCGGTGCGTCTGACATGGCTAGTATATTGTCGTTCACGCCTTTCATGAAATGTTGTTTTGGAGGGAGACATGATTTTACATTACACTGTTTCGCAAAAGTACAATACGGGGCATCGAATGATTCGGAGGTTACGTTGTAGTCAGTATACAGGTTTGGGTGCGAAAACCAGTAGTAGTTTAAACACACACACAGACGCACAGACAGACAGACGCACAGACAGACAGACAGACAGATGGACAGACAGACAGACAGACAGACAGACAGACAGACAGTCAGGCAGGCAGACAGGCGGGCAGACAGACAGACAGACAGACAGACAGACATGCAGACAGACAGACAGACAGACAGACAGACAGACAGACAAACAAACAAACAAACAAATACATCTGATGGAAGAACATAATAGTGTATTGAAAAATGAATGGATTTGATATTAAAACAGGAGACTTTTTTATAAGAACTAAGGGGCACAACTCTGTCGCCCTCTCAATTCCTCCCTCACAAATCGCCGCAAAAATTACTGGCACGAAAGAAGAGAGATCAGTTGATGTTTACACTTTTACAGTGTCTTAAATGGTGGATTCTGTTGAAAGTTATGGTGGGTTGAAAATACCCTAAAATACGTCCCTTGTAGCCATTCAAAGTGTAATGGTTCCGATCTGAAGGATGGATTGTATGCAAATGTGACCCTTTCTTATATAAGGACTGCGGGGTACAACTCTGTCGCCCTTTCAATTCCTAGCTCCTCCTTAAAAGCACTCCTTACAATGAAATACTCTATACTGAGAAACCACTATCGAAAACTGTGAAATGTGAATATTTTGAGCCTGAGTACATTCACCTATGTTAAAAGAAATTTTCCAGCTACTTCTAATTCGTAATAGGCTTCAGAAATATATAAGTAATGCATGTTACCTTGTAAGCTGAGTTTGAAGGTGTCGACAGCGTGCCTTGATCAGAGGAAATGGTGCCTTGATCAAAGTTTATTAGTAAGAGAGTCACGCCTAACATTTACAATAGTAATACAAGGGCGTCAGTTATCTAGTTCATTGTATAGTGACAAACTTTCAAAACTTTTTAAAGCCTCAAAATTAACATTTTGCCTTCAGTTTTTCAGTTTTATATAAAACAACACGCGAAATCACAAATTACAGTAAACTTTCGTATGTGTGGACAACCAATGGAGTGTTACCCCCGGATAATTATCCAAATATGGGCGTACCCATCTGATCCTTAGACACAAACAACCATATTTGGACGAATGTTTAATGTTACTTAATACCAGGGGTGTAAATGCAGCTTTAAGGTCAGATGTAAGGGGGCGTTCAGTTATTATGGCCCGGGTGGGTCGGCAAAATCTGCTTGTGCCTCTGTCAAAATTGGTGATACAAAACAAGGATTTATGATTTTTGCCATTTGATGCTTGAATTTTAGAATCCTTTTATTTGTGATCTGGGGTAACCAGAATTACAAACAATTGGAAAATAGAGATGGAATACTCAGATATCAAAGTGTGAGGGCGCTATCGTGCATTATACCATGGCTCCACGTGCAGGTGTTCTGCAACGTATTATTCTCTAAAGATATTACACCGTTTCCACGGAATTTCACATTCAAAGCCCCAAATATTTGGCTATGAAATAGCTGTTTCATAACACATAATGCCGAAAACAGTCACTCAGTGTAAACACCAGCTCTTGTAATTGTAAATGATGTGGGCATTTATTACGAACCAGCTTGAAATTACTGAACATGGTTAAGCTACATGAACTACCAAGTA